>NC_086242.1:35025000-35325000 GCF_036321145.2 Pelmatolapia mariae | reverse complement strand
ATGAACAGCTCGTGGCTGTTCGGGACTAGAAGGCCTGGACTCTGTTACTCTGAAATTAATTGGCTAAGAAAATTAATTGGCTAACAAAACAACAACAACAACAACAACAACAACAACAACAACAACAACAACAACAACAACAAAAACATAAGTATTTGTTGGGAGATGTTTTGGAGCACATTTTCATCTTGTTGTCCCTGGTCCAGCCTTTTTGAAACATCTTTTGTCAACTCTACCAGGTCTCTTCTGTGACTAGAAGGTAAAATTTATGCAAGGAAAAAATTCCTGTGCACAGACACCTTGAAACCCAGGAAGAACCATTAACCAAAAACTATTTCGAGGTTGATAAACAGATCTTACTAAGAAGCAAAGTTTTGTTTTTTTCCTTTGCAAAGAGTGTCTTAAACGAACTTGTCTGACTGGACAAAAAGAGAGGCGGAGCAAAGAGAATGATCTTCCCTTTTTGTTCATCTTTTGTTGCTTCTGAATTGCAGATTAGCCTCAGCATTGAACATGTCTTTTCCTATTGTACAAGGGAAAAAACACTCCTCTGACACTGGTCTGGATCATCTTGTTTATTTGCATAATTGCAAAGTAACATGAGGGTTTGAAAAAAATGACTTTGAACTCAGCTTTCACCACCTCACATACTCAAAATTTATGAATTTGTGTTTGAGGGTATGTTGAATTTTTATTTTTTATTCACAGTTACAGGCATTCTTCGGGATATGAGGTGTTTCAGTGGGATTTAATAAAACATATGTATTTGAACTTTGCAGCCTATTTAGATTTAAATTTTTTCAAGATGTTTTCTTTAATGTCAATAACGTGTTAAACTGATCATTTAATTTTTATTTTTAACAACTGTGGAGATATTTTCTCATATAACTGTGAAAAAATTCACTTTAAAACTTTTGATCAGATTGATAGAGTTACTGGCAGAAATTCAAATTCAAATTCAAATACATTGGAACTGCTTGCTCACTCATTTAGTCTCTGGTTATTCCTGTTGGAGCCTCTCCCAGTATGAACTATAGGTGAAAGGCAGGGGAACACCTTTGGCAGGATTTCAGTTTGCAGAAGGCCATGTTTAATAAGAATCAAGTATGTCAAATGCTTGTATTCAGTTTCACCTGATTACCAATACGCAGACAGTGCACACCCACCCAGCCCACCACAATATATATACAGTTGCATTTTGTCGTTTATAGAGGTTTTCAGGACAAAAGTAGCCTTTCCTTTGATTTCTGGTTCACTCTTTGTATACTCTATATGTGCGTGTGTGTATTTGCATATCTATATTGCATTAAATTAACCTGTATTTACTCAGGGAAGGTTTGTTCAGCACCGATGCCTTTTAGCAACGCCTTGTTTTACATTTGTACATACAGGATGACTAGTGTGACATAACTCTATATAACTGGAGAAATTTCTATGAAGCATTTATAGTGCCTTGTTCATTTGCAGAGATGTTTTTTTTGTATTCATACAGTCACAGTGTATTTCAAACATAAATAAATATTATAAGTTGTTCATTTTCCAGTTATGAAAGGCCTGATTAAACCAGCTAATAGCACAGTCAGATTCTTACACATTTCTACAAAAGCTTGATGAATCTGTGGCGATGGTGGGGCTGTAGTCAATGAGCAGTTGTAGATAAAAGGTTAACAGCTAACCTCGCATAACTGGGCTTCTTTGTAGAGTGTTTGTTAGCATATCCCACTTTTGCACAACAAGTGCGCTAAAAAAAAAGTTATTTGTTTATTTGTTCAAAGTTTATTCAAAGGCAATTTACATACCACATGCTCACTGCATTATAGCATTATATTTTTACCAAAGAGTGGTTTAAGTTTTGCATTACATTTGCATTGCATTGAAGTTACATTTCTTTTAGGTATCTTAGCTTAGCTACTTAAGCAGCTATTTCTACAACAACATCTGTTACTACATAAAACTAAACTTTGGACAATACAATTATTTATTGTTGATGAAGATTTTAATAACGGCACTGCACAACAGAGGATCTGTCCTAATGTTTTATGTTATAACTGTTTAAAAAAATATTTTAGGAGAAATATAATATACACAGATGAGGACAAAATTATTAGCATTCTGATAAAATATAACGTTTCTGTCAAAATGATCCTAGGGATTTTCAACATTTCTAAACATGCTCATTTTTATTTCTGTTTGCACACAATAACATTTATGACCCCAGGACGAATAGCTGCTGCATTACTGCAGCTACTGGGGATCTTACTAAACTCCAGTGAAACTTTTAATTCCAAAAAAAAATCTGACTAAAAAAATCTGTATTAATTACTTTCAGATTCACTTAAAATATGTAAAAGACCCTGCTGCTTTTGTTTAATATTTATTGGCTCCATTGCATATGACATTGTTTCCTCACATTACTCCTCTACCTTTAACATTCTTTCCTTATGACATTCTTTGGATTTCATTTCAACTGTCATTACAGTCATTACAGTCTAACAGCTGTTAGTGACTCAAGCGGAACAAACCAGCTGTCCTTATATGCAAATCTAAGGTAGGGCCTAGGAATGCAAAATAAACCAACGGTATTATTTCAGTATTTTCACAATCATCTGTCATTTGAAAGCTGGCATGAGCTGAAACCTAGAAACATTTTAAATACTCCCTAACTTGAGGCCATTTGAGGTCAGTGGCCAAAACTAAATAAACTAGATTCCCATAGACTCCCATGTTAAAATGTCCAACTGTACCGCTATATAGCTGTATATAGTTGTTAACAAAGAAAAAAAAAGGTTTTGGCCAATGCACAGATTCCACCTAGCTTCCACCACCTACCATATTTTTCGGACCATAAGGCGCACCGGATTATAAGGCGCATTAAGCGAAACAAAACACTCAGATAAGTCAAACTTCATTCAACTCATTCTTCTTGCTTCCTCCACTTACGTACCATTGATTCATTAATGTTGAATTCTCTCACAGCTGCTCTATTCCCATGTTGTTGCAGTATATTAATGACTAACCTCGTATTGTGGATGGATTATCTCAGTTGTTCTCCTGACTGAAGTGTGGTCTGTTTACAAGCATTGGGAACCCTCACGTTAACTTTTATCGAGTGGAAACAAGTTAGCATTAATCCTCCAGCTTCACTGTATTTGTTATGCTAACATAGCTGTGTCGCTAGCGATCACGTAGCACATCATTATATACCAGCTAGTCCAACTTCAGTAACCCTACAAATGTCACTACTGTTTAGTTTTCTGTCTTCCTTTATGTTGGAAGTGATAGCAGACTTTTAAATTTTTTTCAGAAATCTCTCTGTCAGAACATGGTATATCATGTTTAGATGGAAACTAGCAAGCTAACTTCCTGCTAACTTCTAACTCTGTTAAATTTAATAAATTCTGTTTTCATGGATGCCTGGATGTTAAACTTAATTGTTGCACCTGGTAAAGCACCAACGCTGATCATTTTATCAAAGATGAAAGAATTTAGACATGGGAAATTTTGTCAGGCATCACACCAACCAAGCTGAGTAGGTATGCGAGTCAACACCAGTGTTGCCAACTCCTCAGTAAGGAAAATTGCTATTGGCTGTCCTAAAAGTCGCTAGAAGTCGCTAAATGACGTCATCACCTAATTTGCATAATTGGTCATGCTAATATAATTGTAACCTATGTTGTTGGAGAGAGAAATAACATCGTGGAAGAGACATAAAGTGAGTAAAAAACGTCCTAAATGCATTTAGAGTTTATTTAGAACTACAAATTAAATTTCTTTTAGCAATTATTGTTTTTTTTTATGTCACAATTCCAACCCTGCCCCTTTACCCGGGCTTGGACCGGCAAAAGTGACCCGAAATAGGCACTCTGGTGGAGTTACTTTGTGTGTGTGTGTTTATAAGTAGTTTTAAACCTTGTGATCCACAAAACAGCATAAGAGTAAAAGAGTAAAAGAAGAACTGACTGCGTTACAGCACCCGCTGCTTGTTGAGAGTAAAAGCGATACGCGCTTTCACGTCTTTTTTTTTAGGGGGGGTTAGGGGGTCTGAAAACTCGCTAAATATAGCGACAAAGTCGCTAAGTTGGCAACACTGGTCAACACATGATGAAAAGGGCATTGGAAATCTTACCAGAGGACCAAAGAACCAGCTACGGGTTGACAAGGACTCTCTAGGTTAACTCTAGGTTAACTACATGAAAGCCTACAACTCAATTTCCACACATGGATACTGGAGTGCTTGATACAGTACAAGGCTAATAGTGGACTAATTGTCTTCATCAGGAATTCAGTGGGATGGGAGAAGACAATATTGGATGCCAACTCCAAGGCAATCACACAAATTAGCATCAAATGCTGATTTGTCCCTGCTGCTTAGCCCTTAATCCCCATAGCCAGCTTTTCACTAACAGTTATTATGGATATAAATTAAGGAGTGGAGTAACAAGATGACAAAGGAAAGATGCAAAGGTGCCCTGGATACAGACATAACAGCAAGATGTAAGATCCAAGCTGGGGCTACATACATTGAAAGGCCCATCTAAGTGGCTTTAATAGTGTACAGGAACATGTGTGCCACATATGGATTTGAAGTTCCCAACTCTATATGGGAGTGGCTTCTCAACCACTCCCATATAGAGTTGGTGGTTGAGAAGACAGGGGTAAGGTCCTGTGGGACTTCAAGTTCCAGACAGACAAGCAGGTGCAGGCAAACTAACAAGACACTGTGGTGGCTGACAAGGAGCAGAAGACCACAGTTCTGACAGATGTGGCAATCCCAGTAGACAGAAACATCTGGAAAAGGGAGCAAGACAAAACTGAGAAGTGCCAGGAGCTGAAGGAACAATTGAAGCTGATGTGGGAGGTAAAGTCCAAGGTATTCCCAGTGGTAACAGGAGCATTAGGAACTTTACCCCAAAAGTAGAAGAGTGACTCCAGGAGATTCCAGGCACAATATTAGAGGTCTCTTTCCAGAAGAGTGTAGTCCTAAGAACAGCTAAACAGCCTCATGAAAAGTCTCCAGTCATAATTGTTTTTCAATATCCAGCCCATGTTCTTCCTAATGTACAATATGACAGCCTATTTAAATAGAAGTGCCTCCCATATCTCATTTCAGGAAAGCTAGGCTATGTCAGATAGTAGGAATAAATGACCTACATTTAAAGCAGAACAAAGCTTTTATATTGCAACATTTAGCATTAAACTCTATTATCACCGTTGTTTTCTTCTCAGCTTTATTTTAGTTTTTGTCTGACCTTCTGCCTCTGTCGTCGGAACCCCTGACAATCCCTTCTTCTTCCTTGGTGTTCACATTCCTCATTCACTTCACTTTGCCTGCTTCTGTCTCTCTCAGAGCAAGATGTTGTGTTCTGCTCCTATTATCATCATCATGGTATTTCTTTAAGAACTAAAAAACTAAAGCTTGCTTTTTGAGTTTGGATTTTCAAGTTGTTAAGTCTACAATTACTAAAGATGGAAAAAAAAGACGGCAGACCATGATGATGTAAAGGTGAATTAATATGAAAGGTAAATTTGTGGTACATATATTTAGATACTTATATACTTATTTATTGTTATATAAGTATTTTTTATGTGTGCTTTTATGGTGCAAGTGTATTTCCCAAGATTTTCTTTTTATATTTCTGTAAAAACAAATGAATATCTTTAAATGCTCTGAGCATCTCAAACTAAATTTCAGTGCCTCTGTCTTGTATTTGGATTAAGGTGGAAATGGCATGAGTGAACAAAAGGCAGGTCCTTAGCTCCATGCCTTGCTTTCTGTTCTATTGGCTAACTTCATCAGGTGGTAATCAGTGCCATTCAATCGCTTCTACCTCCCAGTGCTCTTGATTCCCAAAGGTTTAGTAATCTTCCCAGAAAAATTTAAGAAGTGGTTCATTTGCTGATATCTTTGGGTAGCACAGCAGGACAAACATAGTTAGCATGTGCTTTCCATGTGTGGAACCTTCTGACTAAGCTGGATCCTGAGCATGCTGCCAGTTATGCTTGTTGTGCTTATTCTACTCATTGGGGAACCTTGTACAGCCTTCCTGAATTTCCCATTTGGCTTGCAGCTGTGTGTCATTTGGTGATCGTACAAGTTAATAAATGCAACAGATATCTTTCAATCTTTCAGTGTTAACGTTGCAAACCAAAATCCACATTTCAATACTCTGACAACAAAAAACACAACTTAACTATATACCCTGAATTCCTCAGCTAACCCCTGCAGGCATGACAAATTGGAATCTCACCAATAACTTTTAATTGCAATTTGCTTGTACAAACTGTCTGCAGAGGGACTGAAACCTTTAACATCTTATCTGCTCTAAACCTTTAAATAAATTCCTTATCAAGGAAGCCTTCACTTCCACTCATCTTGGTTTGGCTAAGCAAACATGCCTTGCTCAGTTATTTTGCTGCTTCCTCTTTAAGCTCCAAAGAGGAAGCAGCAGTCTAAGGGTCTTTAGACTTCCCAGTCTAAAGACCCTTAGACTGGGAAGTCTAAGGGTCTTTATTTTAAACCCTTAGACTTCCCAGTCTTTGACTTTTTCCTTATGGAGTACGTCATTCATGTGCTATGAACACTACCCTTCAGACCAAGGAGGTTTTCACCCATCTTGACTCATTTGGTGACGTGCGGGGCCACACTCCAGTCATAGCCTGCCCTTCCCATAATTGTTAATTTAAAAAATTGAAATTATTGTGTTTAGAATGGTGTGAAAAATTAAAACTAGTTAAATAAATATTTTCTTGTCCATATTTTCTTTACCACACCAAAGACTTCTGATGTATTGACATAAAGGGTGGCAAATTCAAACCGCTTACTCACTGACATCACAGTCAGTAAACAGCACCATAGCAACTTTAAAAATGAAACTAAAACATGAAGCTGTACCAAGAATGAGGGTGCAGCAAGCTTTAAAGGAAAAGCTTTCTTCTATCTGTGCACAGTTGTGCAACAATCTGAGAAGAGAGGACAGGAGTGCATTTTACAGTAGCCTTCATAAAGAATTCCTGCCATCTGCCATAATAAGTAATGAAGAGTAGTAATGAAGAGGATTCAAATACAAGGAATATACCGGCACTCATAGTCATGTGATCAGTACATTGATATTGATTGTGACACTTTACAATTACTCATAATTTATGCTATCTAAAGCTCCAACAGTATAAAATTTACCTAAGACAGTTAATTCCATAATCTATGTTAAGTATTAACAAGAGGCTTGTTGAATTTAGTTTGTTTTTAAAATGTAAAAATTACCCTCATGTGATGTTAGACCAATTAGGTCTGGTTTACCTGTGATGGCAGAAAGCCTAGTTGTGGGTGGCTTCACATGTTTGCCTTAAGCACAATCAGCCTCACACACTCTACTTTGGAAAGGTGTAGAAGAAGGGTATGAGCAATCAAAACTGCTGTTTGCATAGCCCCTGCAGGTGAAACTACTGCAGATCGGGTACTGAGGACCATGCAAAGTCACTTTGATGTGTGCCATCTGACATTTCTGACCCAGATCTAGTCATCTATACTCTCTTTTTCAACAGCTGGACTTGTCCTTAGAGCCATAATGAGACACGGAACCTCCAAACCAAATGGCACCACAGTGAGTGTAGTGTATACTGAATAGTACTAATCGCTGTTCTGTCACACAAAACATGCATTGAAATTGATTCACTGACACCCCCAACCTTGCAATGTTCAAGATTTTTATGGTATGCTCATATAAACTACAGAAAAACTGTTTAATCAGAGTATAGCATCAAATCATTTATCCTTTTAGCATATTGATCTGGTCAGTTATGTATCAGGGGAGGATTTTAATCAGTTTCTGCTACTGTGGTGTAAATGAAATTAACAACAGGTGCAGTAGGAGAAGCAGCAATGAGACAACCCCCAAAACAGGAATGGTTTTACAGGTGGAGGATGCTGACTTTTTTCCCCTCATCATCTTTTCTGAGTGTTTTCTCACAAGTGTTGCATTCTGCTAGGGTCAGTGTCAATACTGGTAGAAGGTTTGCTGTGTCTCCCAGCACAGTCTCAAGAGCATGGAGTAGACTCCAGGAGACATGCAGTTACTCTAGCAGAGCTGGACAGGGCTGTAGAAGGTCCTTAACTCATCAGCAGGACTGGTACCTGCTGTTTTGTGCGAGGAGAAAACAGCATGGGCACTGCCAGAGGTACAAAATTACCTCCAGCAGGTCACTGGTGTGAATGTCTGTGACCAAAAAAGAAATAGACTTCATGGGGGTGGCCTGAGGGCTCCTACATCCTCTGGTGGGCCTTGTGCTTACTGCCTTGCACCATGGAGCCTGATTGGCATTTGCCATAGAATATCAGAATTGCCAGGTTCCCTCTGAGCACACGTGACAGACGTGAAAGGGTCTGCAGAAGCAGTGGAGAACGTTGTGCTGCCTTGTTTAGCATGACAGGTTTAATTGTTGGCTCAGTTATGGTTTGAGGAGGCATATCCATTGAGGTCTGTGCAGACCTGTACAGTCTAAATGGCACTCAATCAAAAAACAAACAAACAAAAAACCCCAAACCAAAACAAGCATAGGTTGTTGTGTGCCTTCACTATCTAGCAATCTATTACCTGTCTTCATAAAGACAAACATTAAAGCCACAGCTGGGTCAAAATTTGATTCTCTGCTGTTATTTTCCTTGAACGCATACACATATTACCTTTTATAGTCCTTAATAGCATGTATTTTACAGGGAATAATGGAGGCATGCTCTTTGTAATCTGCACAACCTTACACACTAAACATGCATTCTTTTCACTTGTCCCTCAAGACCAAGTTTTATTTGTCTACATGTCTGGGAAGCTGTAGAACTCAGTATTATAGTAACTCTCTTCACCTTCTCTTCAGTGCCCTCGCTCCCTTTCCACCTTACCTCTTCTCCATTCTGTGCTCAATTTCCTTACTGCCTCCTTTCTGTCATTTAGCTTTCTTCCTCCATCCTATCCCAAACTTGCTCCTTACAGTACTTTCAGCTCTCCATCCTCATGCGTTTTCATGTTGTCTTTGCCTTGTCCGCCTGCAGACATCTGTCTGTGTTAATTATGTGCGTGTTTGTCATCCTATTTTGTTTAAATAAGCTTGCATGTGCTGAATTCATCCCTTTCCATAAATGCATTCATCAGCACTGCTGTTTAATTTTCCATGAAGCAAAGGGTGGCATGTTACCCAGAAGGCTGTGATGAAACCACTGTCCCATCAATTACCTGCTGTTGATATTTTTCAACAGGAGAAGTGTTTGCTATTGGTGATCAGGACTGTTCGCTGATGTCCTAGCACACTCCAAACAAAAAGAAACGCACTGTGCTTAAGAACAGGCTTTCTTGGAGAATTAACTGTGCAAAAAAAATTAATCAAGATCATGTAATTTAGGATATTGCTCGTGATTGTGTCCGGATTTAGCCTGTCAGATAAGACTGACGGGCATCCCAAAACAGGATTGTGTTTCACCCTCCATGTAGCAGCTTCACAACTAATATCTGGATTCCAGTCAGGTCAATACAAGTCATATTTATGTATGGGGAGTTTCAAACAATCTTAAGGACAGACAAAACAAAAGCAAAGCAGGGACAGCAAGAAAAGCACCCAGACTCTAATTCCCACCGGAAGTACTGTAAATGTATGCTCCCTGAAGGAATTTCACTGTAGAACAAAACATACATGGGTATGGATTATGTTCTTAGTTTTGTGGATGGAGATAATTTCGTGAATTTTAGGAAACAGATCACACCCCAAACAGTCTGCTTTCACACACCCGTTTGTTGTCATATGAGTGTCCTAGCCTTCCTCCTCCATTTTCTCCGGTTTTCAGCAAGTGTGTTCCATTTTAGGAAGATTCCTGACTGAGAGACATGTCCCGGAAGTATCTGTGTGGTGGCCATACTAAGAGCTGTTCCAAGGAAGGGAGCTTCAGTGCTTCCTTTAGTATAGGATACACTGGATCATCGTTTTCCAAGACTTTCATGACATTTTTTATTGTGGTCAAGGAAAAGAGGTTAGGATTGGGACATAGGAGGTCCTTTTGGACCGCATCCAACCTCTCTCAAAGGCTTCAGGGGGATCTGCCAGGCCCAGGAGCTATTGCCAATCCTCAGTGAGGCCTTCCCCAAACCGCAGCCTCTGGCCTAGCTTGTTGCTCCATTATAAACAAGAAGCACTCCAAGAGTGCAAACCTTACACAAGGCTCTACACTCTGGGGTAGTGTTTGCTTTTAATGGAACAGTATTGTATTTTATATACATTAATTTTGTTTTCTTTTGTAAGGCTGTAAAACAAATTGCAAACTGCAAGCTTTTGTAATTTGCTCTGTTCAATCCCATTTTAATGTATTTAACATCATTTTTTTCTTTGTATTATTATAGGGTCTTTACCTCACAATAAAAAACACCTTGACGCAACCAGTGTTGGCGATTTGGAGCCATATAAATAAAACTGAATTAAACTGAATTGGCAGATGTGAATTGTAAAAGTGAAGTCAGCGATCCAAAGTAACATGATATTTAGAATCCCCAAATATCATTCCCATATATGCCTATATGCTATCAATACAAACACTGACAGAAACACACACAGCAATGTATAGCCACTATGTGGGTAGTGGTAGGTTCTATGTAGCGGAGATGTGTGTTTGCTCATTGGGAAGAGGTCATTTCTCAGTCACTTATCACTACGGTTCACCTCTCTCTAGAGGGATTTGGTAACCTTAATGTAGCTTTCTCATTGGCAAGACATCGGAAAAATGTTGCTTACTTTCACTTCACTCACTCTGTTTTGCACATTCTGACTAGGGAGGCATTAGGTAGCATGGACATTGTTTTTCTACTGAAAAGCTTACTATTACTTTAGCAACTTCCTGCTGCCCTTTATGCAATATTCATAAGCCACACTCATATCTCACCCAAAATGGGGTATATTTATGCACAATGCATCAAACATTCTTATATTCTACTGTTTACATCCATGGTAATAAGCCTTAATCATTAAGAAATATAACACCTAAATACTTTGACAGTTACATGCTAAAATTGATTGTGTAGGCTATTACAAACATCTGTACAATTACCATCATTCTTTCTTAGATCACAATTAAGTTTCCCTTCCCTTTAGAATGTAATTTCTCTATATTAACAATAGTTGATTTGCCATGATCTCAGTTTTTCTTATTATATCTATTATTCAAGTAGTTATTTTGCATGTTCCCTTTGTACAGCAGGTGGCTCTGCATATTTGATTCGGCAGATTTTTGCAGTGGATGCCTGATGAAACCCTCAAAAGCAATTTGTGTCTCTGGCTGCAATCAAACCAGCAATCGTCTGTTTCCCAAATGAATGTGTTAACCACTACACCACAGCTATCATTTGGGGTGTGTTCTTAAAAGTTGAAGAGACTGGCCCCCCTGATTTGAATTTGACTAATTCCCCCTTCAGGGTCATCGTCTCGTCTCATGAATTATGTGGTTGCTAGTTTTTAGATTGCAATTATCCACTTGCTCGTGAAAAAATTACGTCTTAAGTCAGAGTACTGTTGAGCCAACCATCCCTTTAACGTTAACTAGTAATGACTTCATGAACTTCTTCACAAATAAAATTTTAATCATTAGAGAAAAAATTAACAATAATCATCTCACAGATGTAATATTATCTACAGCTACTTTCAGTACCATTGATATTCATTTAGACTCTTTTTCTCCAATCGATCTTTCTGAGTTAACTAACCAAATCATCAACTTGTCTTTTAGACCCTATTCCTGCAAAACTGCTCAAAGAAGTCCTGCCATTAATTAATGCTTCATTCTTAAATATGATCAACCTATCTCTAATAATCGGCTATGTACCACAGGTCTTCAAGCTGGCTGTAGTTAAACCTTTACTTAAAAAGCCATCCCTAGACCCAGCAGTCTTAGCTAATTATAGGCCAATCTCCAACCTTCCTTTCATATCAAAAATCCTTGAAAGAGTAGTTGTCAAACAGCTAACAGATCATCTGCAGAGGAATGGCTTATTTGAAGAGTTTCAGTCAGGTTTCAGAGCTCATCACAGCACAGAAACAGCTTTAGTGAAGGTTACAAATGATCTTCTTATGGCCTCTGACAGTGGACTCATCTCTGTGCTTGTCCTGCTAGACCTTAGTGCAGCGTTCGATACTGTCGACCATAATATTCTTTTAGCGCGATTAGAACATGCTGTAGGTATTACAGGTACTGCGCTGCAGTGGTTTGTATCATATCTGTCTAATAGACTCCAATTTGTGCATGTAAATGGAGAGTCCTCTTCACACACTGAGGTCAATTATGGTGTTCCACAGGGTTCAGTGCTAGGACCAATTCTGTTTACATTATAGATGCTTCCCTTAGGCAGTATCATTAGAAGACATAGGATACATTTTCACTGCTATGCAGATGACACCCAGCTCTATCTGTCCATGAAGCCAGATAACACACACCAATTAGTTAAACTGCAGGAATGTCTTAAAGACATAAAGACCTGGATGGCCGCTAACTTTCTGCTTCTTAATTCAGATAAAACTGAGGTTATTGTACTTGGCCCTGAAAATCTTAGAAATATGGTATCTAACCAGATTCTTACTCTGGATGGCATTACCTTGGCCTCCAGTAACACTGTGAGGAACCTTGGAGTCATTTTTGACCAAGACATGTCCTTCAACGCACATATTAAACAAATATGCAAGACTGCTTTCTTCCATTTGCGCATCATCTCTAAAATTAGAAATATCCTGTCTCGTAGTGACGCTGAAAAACTAGTTCATGCATTTATTACTTCCAGGCTGGACTACTGTAATTCATTATTATCAGGATGTCCTAAAAACTCCCCGAAAAGCCTTCAGTTAATCCAAAATGCTGCAGCAAGAGTCCTGACAGGGACTAGAAAGAGAGAGCAGATTTCCCCTGTATTGGCTTCCCTTCATTGGCTTCCTGTTAAATCCAGAATTGAATTCAAAATCCTGCTCCTCACATACAAGGTCTTAAATAATCAGGCCCCATCATATCTTAATGACCTTGTAGTACCATATCAGCCTATTAGAGCACTTCGCTCTCACACTGCAAGCTTACTTGTTGTTACTAGAGTATTTAAAAGTAGAATGGGAGGCAGAGCCTTCAGTTTTCAGGCCCCTCTTCTGTGGAAACAGCTTCCAGTTTGGACAGACACTATCTCTACTTTTAAGATTAGGCTAAAACGTTCCTTTTTGCTAAAGCATATATTTAGGGCTGGATCAGGTGACCCTGGATCAGTTATGCTGCAATAGGTGTAGGCTGCTGGGGGATTCCAATGATGCATTGAGTATTTCCTTGTCAGTCACCTTTCTCACTCAACATGTGTTAATAGACCTCTGCATTGAATCATACCTGTTATTAATCTCTGTCTCTCTTCCACAGCATGTCTTTATCCTGTTTTCCTTCTCTCACCCCAACCGGTCGCAGCAGATGGCCCCACCCCTCCCTGAGCCTGGTTCTGCCGGAGGTTTCTTCCTGTTAAAAGGGAGTTTTTCCTTCCCACTGTCACCAAAGTGCTTGCTCATAGGGGGTCATATGATTGTTGAGTTTTTCTCTGTATCTATTATTGTACGATCTACTGTACAATATAAAGTCCCTTGAAGCTACTGTTGTTGTGATTTGCCGCTGGATAAATAAAATTGAATTGAAATAAATAAATTGAATTATTTTTGGCGCAATAACGAAATAATATTACAACATTAATAATAATAATAATAATGAGCAAATGTGAACTAACATTAACACAGAGGAGAGGATGGAAACTTTCTCTTCTGCTGCAAAAGTGGATAATTCATGCAGGTCAGATCTTTTACAACATCACAGAAAAATGTCTGACAGACATTTCTGAAAATATCTCAAGGTTACTTTTCACTCTGTGCCTCATCTACTTCTCCTCCACTTTCACATAATTCCTCTTCAATAGATTCTACTTTCACTCAACCCTTTCTTCCTCTCACCTCCTGTGCTCGCACTCGTGCTTTTCCTCTTTTTCATCAGCCTCTCTTTTCTCTATTGACTCCTTTTCTACTTCTCTGCCTCTCCATCCATGTCACTCTTCCAAATCACCCAACTTTGTGCATATTTGATGATTTCACTGCCATCCAGGATAATTATTACACAGTTTTCATGTCACGTGGGGGGCCTGTGGGACCTGCAGGAGATGTGTGTTGCCACCGTTCTGATTAAAAATTTACAGACTGCTTTACAGTGATGATGCTGAACAAAAGGGACTTCTTGTGATGTATGACTAGTGCTTAGTCAGACAAAGGAAAAACACGCACGCAGTATAGTCATAATTTTGCTACAGCTCTCAATTGTGTTATAAAATCTTTAATTTTGCTGACATGTAATTGTTTTAACTTAAAATAAGTAGAGACCTCTTGGAAACAATAACGAACAGTGGACAATGCATACATGATATTTCAGTTTGCTTTGACTGGTCAGCTGAAGATTGTGCTGCTGTCATTGACCGCAGTCAGTCCAGAGATCTTAAGTTCATCGCTAATGATCCTTGATGACACGGCACAAGTTCCTATATAAATATCTGTCCACTTTATTCATACTAGACTAAAGATAAGGTGAGCAACGGAAGTATCATTCATTACTTCATTTGTTTTTCTCTCTCTCGCTCAGGTTCATGATTTTCTTGTCTTCCATTTTTCAGATATGTAAAGAACTTCATCTTGCTTTCCTCGGACATCAATTTTAAAAATCAGTTTCCACTAGTGGGCAGTTGGTCCCGAGAAATCAAATATGCCAATTCATTTTTTTCCCTAATATCGTCAACAAAAATGTTGTTGCGTGACATAAAACATACACGTGGTTTAAAGAAGTTATTACATCACCTGTCATAAAAACAAGAGGGCACAAAAATATTAGGAATTGCGCTTAAAACTAAAACTGACATAGTTACGTATCGGGCAAATAACAAAGTGAAGTCATGTTTTATGCACCAGTTTGAGCCGGCACACTGGACTAATTTTTCTCTTCAGGAATACAAGTAAATGTGTTTTTACTATTTCTTCTGCTTTCTTTGTGAAGCAGAAAATAAACATAAAAAATGTCTTTGGTAATCACCAATCCTGTTACAGTAAGTAGAGCAGCTGTGTGTCATCATTTACAAGGTTATCAAATTGCAGGTTTTATTATTTATTTTCTGCTTTAATATTAAGTAAAAAGATCATCAGTTTTAAAACATATATATGTTGACATCATTATGAAAGTGGTGTGGATATCTAATGCGTATTTAAAATAAAGATTTTCAAATTTAAACTTCAACATGTTACAAATTTGCCTGTGTACAAATCAAGGGTCAAACTCCAGGGCTGAAAAATGAAGACACGGTGTAAGTCTGAACATTTGCATTTCCTTAGGTGGACACTAGAGGCTAACTCCACAAATGACTTAATTCCCCCAAAATCTTATGTTAAAACACCCCAATTTATAGGAAAATAAACACGTTTATGAAGCGGTACAAAAATGGTTTTGCTATTTATCATTTCTGTTTTTTCTCAGCAAAACAACTGTACACATTTTGATGTAACTCAGTCATTCTTAAGTCTTAACAATAGGCCTACTGCTGCTTTGAGTGACAGGTGGATATGCTAGCTGTTTCCTGGAACTGGACCTCTCAATCAATGGTGCCTTTTGAGCATTTTGATGTAAATATCTAAAAAATAACTTGGATGTACAGTCACCAACCAACTCTAGAGTTTACACATAGTCCAAAAAAGAGAAAATATTCAATGAGTGGAAGTTGGAAGTGTTTTGGTGATCAGGGTCACAGGTAGGCTGAAACCTATCCCAGCTGTCGCAAGTCAAGAGATGCTCTATGCACTCTCTGTACAGCTCAGCAGGGCTAACACAAAGATAACCACTAAAACACACACTTACACCAATTATCCTAACCCAATCCATGTCTTTGGATGGTGGAATAAAGTTGGAGTACCCGGAGAGAACCTGTAAGCTACAGAAAGGCCTCAGACTGGATTGAAAACCATGGACCTTTTTGCTGTGACATGGCAATGCCGCCATAACTAAATATGCTGTAATGTATCTCTATTTATTCATTTTTATTCATCTCCTAGTTTTTTTAATGTGTTATTATTATTTCCTAAACAACCCGATGTTATTGGTCTGGTCCCTTAGGATGAGGATGATGTACACAAACTCCTTGAAGACAAAATTACGCTTAGTTAGCTTGCTGGCTAAAGCTGAAGATAATTTACCTGTTCTGGGGTTAAAATAATCTTGAGCGATATTATCCTTCTTTGCCAAAATGGAGAGCAAAACAGGTGTAGCACCAGTTACTGGGTGGGGCAGGGCATTGTGAATGGTTGGTTGAATTAAATTACAAAGTAATAGTGTAGTCTACAGCCTATTTGGTTACAGTCAAACATCCACTGAGATCCTTTGGTGTCATTGCTGGCAATGCAGGGTAGCATCTTGTCGAATGAGGTTGAATCTATGCAGGTGCAAGTTTGATTAACTTTGTAGTAGACTGGTGGACACAGAAACTACAACAAGCCTTTAAGTAGAATGCCTTATCCTACAGACACTGAAGCTAGGAGATAGCCAAGGCCTAATCCAACTCTGAGTTTTATTATTTTCCTCATTTAAGAATTATTTTTTATTTACATTATGCTGATCTCTACAAATGCATAGCAAAAATGCTGAAAGTTAGCATATTATACTGATAATATTATACCGTGTTCACTCAAGGTAAACATGACAATGATATAACAATAATATGTGCAGTATATGAACAAAACTACTGGGCCACCAACACATCACACCTACAGCAGCTGTTCAGCAGTGCCATCAATGAAGCTCCTGGCACACAGTTTTTGAATTGATGTTTGGCGGTTTGGAACTCTGGAGTTATTGACTTTTATACACAATGTGCTACAGCACTCTGTAACTTGGTGGTGGTCTGCCACTTCACGGGTGAGCTCCTGTGGTTCCAAAAGGTTCCACTTTGAAATAATAGCACTTACAGTTGATCATTCTATATCTATGAGGGAAGAAATTTTGTAAACTGACTTGTTATAGAGCTGGCATGCTAATGCTGTACCACGCTCAAATTCAGTGAGCTCTGTAGAAGGGCCCATTTGTTTCTTTAGAAATGTTTGTAAAGGCAGACTGCATGGCTAGACGTTTGGTGATTTCTTTTTTTAGATTTACTTTTAGGCTTGTTGCCTTTATTTGATAGGTCAGCAGTGGAGAAAAGAGGGGGAGAAAGAGCAGGAGAACACACGGCGAAGGCCCACAGGTCAACTTCAAACTGCATTTTAGCCACAGGACATATGAGTGATGCTAAGCCAGTAAGCTAAACTGGCAGCTCTGGTGATTTATTTCATAAATCTGTGGCAGTGGTACTGAAAACACTTGAATTTCAAGATTAAGCATTGCGTCCCGATACCGTTATCCATGGTGTCAGGAGCCTATCCCAGCTGCCACAGGATGAGAAGCGGGGTAGACCTAGGACAGGCGGCCAGCAATAATTCTCCTGTGAGGACTGACAGGACTTTGTCCTCTTTAGCAGAGTCTGTTGTGTTTTAGAATTAAATAAAGTGCTTGAAACTGACTCTTACAAGAAGCTCAGTCAGATTTTTTAGGAACTTGCAAATAAAAGTTTGACATACTAATGTTGCCCAAATTACAATGATTTACCAGTTTGCATAGACTATAAAACAATCTGAATGAAATTTTCTGTCTAAAATTTGTACTGTTACTCAGACTGCAGTTTAATCTTAGTTTTAGGCTTTGAAGAATTTGACAAATAAAAGCCAGAACTACATACAGACAAACTGAAAGAGAGCATTAATCACACGCGCGCGGCACGCACACACATACACTCACACGCTCCTAATTCTGTGTCCTAATTCATGTCAGCAGGCTTGCTTCGCTGACAGACAGTGGCCGCATGCATGCATGCAGGTCTTTGCTCTTTGCTGCTGCATGCGCCAAGAGCCATCTGTCCTGTAACAGAAAGAGCGGCGTAGATTATGTTGTCCAAAGAGAGAGAGAGAGAGAGAGAGAGTGTGTGTGTGTGTGTGTGAGAGAGAGAGAGAGAGAGGGAGAGAGAAAGAGGGAGAGAGAGCGAGTGTGTGTGTGTGTGTGTGAGAGAGAGAGAGAGAGAGCGAGAGAGAGAGAGAGAGAGAGAGCATTACGCACACCCTGATCTTGTCCACACAGAACTAGTGTGGCGCACAGACAAGCGGCAGCCCTCACAAAGTGGGAAGTTTTCGCCTAAGGATTCAGTGTAAAAATTAATCACCTTCATGTCGACTCTGTTGGATACTAACCCGCCGATGCTATGGTTACCTTTATTACGGTAGGAACAATTGATTTCATTTAACTGGGAACTTAGTGGAGTATTTTTGTCGCTGCAAAACTCTTTGGTTCTTTGACACCAGGTATAAGCCAAAGTGTGCGACTTGCTCAACTTAATTTAAACGATGGTAACCGACTCAGATGATTTCTTATGAAGTGGATTAGGTAAACGGCTCTAGAGCTGCTGGATTTACAACTTGCACAAATGGCTTAAAAAAGTTTCAGAAATCCTGAATTTGGTAGAGAATCGTGTCTAAATATGTGCTGAAGATTTCATATTTAGTTAAAAAAAAACTGTGTTATTTTGTGTTCACCGACTGTTTCACCTTCTAACTTTAAGCTTTGGTCAGTAAAACCAAGTAAAAAGGGAAACTACCCAGAATGGACAAAGTAACTTATGTTTCACGTTTTTCTCGGAGTTTGGAACAGGTAGACTTGAAGGTTGGCTATTTCCAAAGTTGGTTTACGCATACAAATGTTTGGAACTCCTGTTGTTTAGTCACAAGCGGGAGTTTTACCTGTCGGAGGCAGCGGATCTGGCCGAATGCGCACGAGAACGATGTGCCTCTGGATTACCCACGCGCTAATTGCTCCTCAGATCGCGGTTGGTGGCTGTGAAAGTTGATGTGTCACGGATGACTCCTAAAATAAAGGTGGCCTGTGCGCACTGCTCTCCCTCTTTGCTTGTTGCTCGTTCCGTGTGTGTGCATGCACGTTGTTTGTATACGCATGCAGACTAAAACCTGTTAGACCTAAGAAGAAAAAAAAAGAAAAAAAAAGTGAGAGCTCTCCGGGCGCAAAGATACCCTCTCCAGAATCTTCTTACGTACTGAACTTGAGTACTGTAAATGAGTATTTTGTTAAAAATGCGCATGCAAGAAACATTCCCAACTCGTTTAAAATGAATGTGAAAACATACTTAAAATATTTGAATTGGGGTTGGAGTAGGTGCACATTGTATAACCTTGTTCCCTTCCATCAAACCACCTCAGACTTCAGATTTCACTGTTGGCAGGTGTTAAATGAGTCGCATAATCCTCCCAGAAATACTGATGCTGCTAGCGGGTGCGTGGACTAACATGATGGCCTGATGAGGCGTGTGTATTGTAGGATCTGTGGTCTGGGCAGCTTTGTGTAATGGCGCGCATCAGTGGGCGTATTCAGCCTTTTTGGTGGATGCGTCCCTGCTGCTGCTTCTCGTACACTTTTCTGAGTACGTGCGTGCGTCGAAGTGTGTATGCACGCCAAGAGGCCGCCGGAGCAGCTGTTGCGGTGGCGGATTTGAGCCTTTCCTGACATCCAGACACACAGAAGGACGGGGAAATTAGGACACATGGAAGGAGGCGAGAGAGGGAGACACCGGCTCAATTCCGTAACTTTATGGGCACTTGAGTCAATGATGGCCTCCCAGGAATCCTGAGAGAAGCTGCTGCTCCAGCTGTGAGCTGTTGCGTGCGGGCATGCCATGCAGCTGCAGTTTAACAGCGTTCATTTTGTGCTTTACTGCAGGAAGAATGGAGAAAAAAAAAAGGAGTTAGGGTTGTGAACAGCGTAGGGGCGGTGCTCAGTGTAAGAACATGAAGTACAGTAGATATGGTTAAAAACACGATAATTTTATTGTGGACAGTTTAACTTTTTTCTCTTGTTTATGCATCTCATCTCATAACTTGCTTGCATAGTTTTTGTTCTACTTTCATTTCTTGTGGCAGGTTTTCTTTTAAATTACCTTGGTTTAAATTCCAAGAGTAGCTTGAGAAAACATGTCGGGAAATTATGAATGCGCAGCTATCAAAGGACTGCCGCCAAAAACACAAGAACCAAAGATCAAAATCAGAGCGAGCTTATTTCAACAGAAACAAACGTAATGAGGCATAAAATCAACTTTAACGAATGTGCAGAGTGAAAACGGCAGAGATCGTGCCAAGAAGCTTGGAGGTGTAAAAATGTGCGACTGCAACCTTATACAACACCAAAAAGTGTGCTTAGTACATTTTCCCTGACGAGATAGAAACTTAAATAAAGAAACAGATGCAATCACTCGTTCTGTTTAATTGGTCTCTTGTTGACCGATGGAGTTGGATTGGAGCATCATCCAGGAAAAGGCAGTCTGGGTGGGTCACCAGTGTTATCCCATCACAGATGTTTTGTGACACTTCCAGATGGACTGACCAGAAGCTGTAGTGTCCTCGAACCCCCTTCCTCTTCTAGAAATCTGTTCCTCTCAACATGTGATGTTTTTTCACCTCTCTTCGTGCTGCAGCATTATGTATAATTCACTTTACAACTGACATTTTTCCACATATCCAGAAACTGTACAATTAAATCTTTCCAAAAATGGCAAATTAGTTTGATTAGATCACAGAAAACAAAAAATCCAACAGATGTATGAGGGAAGAATAAAGCGAAAATGTATATCAAAAAGTGCTACATCTGTTTAACAACTTTTACCATGGAAATGAAAGTAGTACATTATCTTTTAAACACAAGCAGGCTTTTACAGAATCAGTGTTGGGATATTTTTAGTGGGGCAAACCCAGAGAATCAATCTTGGATCCCAATCTCAGCTTTTTGTGGCTGTAACAAATTTCAAATTCATTTAGAGTTATGCAGAAATAACTACCGAAAAGTCCTGTGCTATTAACATACTTTGGCTAAAAAAACAAATTATTTAAAAACATGTATAGTGTGTTCATTTGGTATATTTTCCTGAAAAAAACTTGTTTTAATTCAGTTATTATTAACTAACAGTGATGAGGGTATTCTTTCAGGATAGGCCTACTGCTCGTACTCAGCTTAAGGTCCATGCAAAATCCACAAAGGGTGACGGGCAGCAGGAAAAAAAGTAATCATTATATTCATCATGTTTCTTTTCAGTACATTCACATGTGAGCTGAGTGCTCTGGCTGAGAGCACAGAAGCCGAAATGCCTTGATGTTCAAATATTCTTGTTGTGAAGTTAGTTAGTTTAAAGCAGTGGTTTTTAAACTGTGGGTCCCACTAGTGGGACATAGAGGACCAAAAAGGAATATCAACAGGTATCTGCTTCTGTACTCGGATACGCCACTTTTCTGATATCTAGCGTTGGAAAATGTGCTAATTACCAATATATTCACAAAGGCATTTGTGTGTGCAGCACAACCTCCCACACTGAGGGGGGGGAAAACAATTAAACAATTAAATCATGAGGGTACAAAGCCTGTAATATGCGATGGTGCCTGTGGAAAAACTAGCAAAAGTCGGCTAGCTTATCTAGCACGGGACAGCTTCCTATCTTAGAACTTTGTGGGATTATGGGAAAGGAGATTTCTACACTAGCGCTTTGTTCTCCAGTACTCAACTTCTACCACACAATAGGAGGCCTTTACGACATACGCTTCATCAGTGTCTGTGTACATCTAAAAACTCTTGTTCGGGCAGCAAATAGGAAAATGGCACCACCTTATGGAGCTGTTCAGCAACTGCATTTTACAAGTTAATTATTAAGTGAGATAAATTCCAAATAAGGCAGACCGCTAAATCCGATAGTTGAAACAACATATAAAGTCACAAAAAATCATGCAAAGTCCTTGCTCAGGTTTCTGACCGTTTTTTCCAGTTTCTCGTTCTGTACTAAAAAAAAAACATCTGAAAAGGTTCTGTTTGGTCTGTTTGAGCCTGTTACTGTTTGTAAATTAAACTTTCAAAATAAAAAAAGATGCAACAAGAAGCTGCAAATTAAAACAAATGAAAAATATTCAGAAATTATGAATTAAATTTCTCATTTATTTTCATTACATCGTGTTCTGTAATCATCTTTTCTATATTTTTGGTCAACCATTGAAACTTTAATGCAGTATTATGGACTTGGATTAAACAGAAAGTTGGCAGAACATGTTCAATCTAGCATTACTATTCCATAAAATACTTGGAGAAGTGAAAGTGAAGAAATGTCACCTTCACAAGGACCAGTAACTTTTCTGGTCCCAGAGGTCCATCTATAATGCCGACATCTCCAAAAGCCCTCGACTATGTTTCTGGGTTTGAGATGCTTTTTGAGTGTTTTGTAATTAAAGTCAAGTACTCGAGACTTCAAGCACTTTTCTTAAAAAAAATAGAAAAGATTTCTGGTCAGCGAAGACCCATCAAGATGCAGTTAAAACCTAAATGTCAAGCAAATGAATCAAGAGCAATCTTAATACCAAAAGGGTGAGGAAAGCAAAGTATTAGTGGGTTTACCACGATCTTTAATTTTCCTCCTGTCTTCCCTTGCTCTTTGGTGTGGACCAAGCTGATTCTTTCATCCTATGGTCACAGATTCTCAGCCTCGCCTGCTCTGACATGGTTTACACATTTAGCAGAGTGTTTACGCTGCACATTCTTATGACTAGTTAGAGCAAAACATACTGTAAGGATGGGGATTAGGCAGCTCTGCTCTGTAGAACAGAAACGACACAAAGCAGGGGAGTTGAGTGCAGACGCATGCACGTATACATCCTCCACAATTCATTTAAGACGTTCATTACTTTGACCTGTAACCTTGAGTCTTGCTGTGTTATAAAAGGCTCTAAATGGAAATCCTCATTAGCACAGTTCTGTTTGCTTGTCTATTTTTTTCTTCATTTTCTTTAACGGTAATTCCCACAATTCCCAGAGAGTCAGAGTAGATAGAGATCATGAGGTTTCAAGGTGAGGCTTGGCCTTCCTGGCAGTGCAGTCATATGACAGTCCAGCTGTCCACTTTCTGTTTGTTTTGAGCTGGTAATCTGCCTCCCTGTCTCAATGATTTTCTTTATCTCCCTCACCTCCACTGTCTAGATCTTTATGTCCTTCATTCTTCACTCTTTACGTCTCCTTCCCAGACATTTTTCTTTCCACTCACACTATTCCAAATTAAGAGGGAAACTCTGTGATGAATTCCCATAAAAAGCTTTTTAAGTGGTTATTTATGTATATACATAAAACCTGCCTGGCTAAACATAAGAGAGCCAGTATTCCGCTTTGCTGTCTTATAACCTTTCAAAATGTCAATTTTTCCAGAACAAATTAATATCTATTTAATGGAGTTAAAACAGTAGTAGAAGTACCTAAATACCTCACTTTTTTGTCACTAAATTTAGAGACTGTGGCTGACTGAAAGCACTAAATGAAATCCTTTCAAACATCTCCTAACGCTCCTAATCTGACCTTGCACACAGAACATTTATGGGAAGTAGGTAACTAAGCACAATGACTGCTTCCCGTTGGATTTGCAAGGCTAATTATTTGACTTGTATATTTATTTCTGGCTATGCAAATTTGAGACATAAATCTGAAACACAATCTTAGCTAATATAGCTTAGCTCCTCTCTGGAGGTCAATGCCAGCACCAGGGTGACTAGATCCCCAAAAACCAAATGTGGGCCAAAGACTATGTTTCTGTGGGACAATGTGGGGCCTGTTACTAATGCTGGGAGGTAGTCTGACATTTTCTTATCTGAATTAGAAATAAAAATAGAACTAAACTATGCAGACGCACATCACACAGAGCCAGTCAAAATGTGGGACATCGACTCAGTTTGTGGGACAGGGGCAAAAGGCCGTATAGTCCCACATAAAGAGGGACATCAGGTCACCCTAGTCAGCACTGAGGGGTAACATTTGCATCCATATTTTTTAATTTTTGTTTAACTTTTACTGTTCCTTATTAAACAGAAAAGATTATGAGCTTTTCAAGTAAAAATTCATATCATGTGGAGATATGCTCTGCTGAATATCTTAGATTTACCAGGAGCACAGATATATCGGCATCTGTAGTAAAAGTACTCAATAGGGGATGCAGAGGTTGGATTGAGGGGCAACCACAGACAAGCCTGGCTACAAAACACAACCATTAGTTAACTGTGTTAGCACACAGTTCTATGCACAAAGTCATAGAACTAGAGTTATGTCTAGTAACCACCAGTGACTTTTTTTTAAATGCCAGATTGTTTTATGAAACCATTTGTCTGTGTTGTTTATCTCACAGGGTCAAAATAAATAAATAAAACTAAATAAAATAAACTAAAATAAAAATAACAATTCTATGCTATATTCCACATCTTTTGTATTTAGCTACTCGACAATTCCCTTCGTCAAAAGGAGTCTGAAGGTCAGATGGTGTCTAAAAAGATTATGTACACGTTTTCATTATTTTTGGTCACACTAATCCAATTTGCAACCTGATTTCATTTAGTTGTTATATCAGATTAAGATCTGGGGTCTTTCATCATTAAGATGATTATGGTTTCCCCGCTAAAACTATAAAACTGCAGGCAAAGTCAGGTCACATTCTCTTCCAATCTGTCAGTTTCAGCAGAGATTTATAGCACCCAAGTGGCCCATGCGTAATCTATGGTGTTTCTCACATCTGCTAAATTAACAGTCATTATTTGATTTGCCAAGACATGACATGGAGGTGCTGCTTTTACTACAGATTATGTTGTCTTTCATTTCTTAACGTCACTTCCATGAAAAATGACTCCCTTGGAGGAAGAGTTTTGTGTTTTTCTCTACTTTTTAGCAGCAGTGGGATCCCACTCAACTTTAATGCTTCATTGAAAAAATGAAAAAAAAAGCACACATATCCAATGTGTCTAAGATGATGCGAAATCTTCTTTTTCTCCGTATAGAATGAAATGCCTATAGGTGACGTCTGTGAGGACTGATGTGGCCACCTTTGATATTTGAGCTGGCAGTTGTTCAGATGACCTCTGGGAGAAACCTGCTGCCTGGTGTTTTTAACACAGACTCATAGTCATTGCACACAAACTCAGTCCCCTATACATGTCCCCTCATATGGTTTAACTCTAAACCAAACATAATACTAATCCCAACTAATGTTTATCTCAAAGCCCAGAAACCCCAAATTTGGGGTAATCATCAAAGAAATGTTTCCAGTGGTGTGAAACACGTTGGCCATACTAACATGTTTTGCCATCTTTCTTTCTTTCTTTTTTTTTTATTCTAGGTAGCCATCATTAGTGTATGACATAATATGGGTTTTGTCACATTTAAGCTAAAACTAAGTAACAGACTAACAAAAAGATAGAAATTAAGTCAGCAAAATTTATGCACAGAATTCTGGGGTGGTCTATACTAAAACAGTAAGCCATAATGTTAGTCAAATAATCCATTAAAATGCTCCTGAAGGTACCAACACTACGTACAATTAGTGAAGAGGTCTAATTCAATGTCTGAGGCCTAGCAGACGTTGGCCTGGGTTCCAGCTGCCTGTGACAGGACTCCCATAATCAGTTTGGCCACACCTCTAACTCAATAATCTAGGTGGATGACTTACAAACATCCAACTTCCTCAGAGTTAAAGTGAAGCTGTCCATAGAGGCTGAAAATGAATACTGTCTCAAGTGACTCAAGAGGAACTGGAGTTTTTACCACTTCCACAGTGGCTTCATTTTTCAGCATTCTTCAGCTGTCCCTGGATTCCATTGTTGGCCTATCCATGCTTTTATCACTCAGGAATAAAGGACTGATTTTACTGATCTCTCTATTGCATTAGTGACATTGGCTGGGGGCAAACACACCCTGTGGATACATTTCTGGCTGTATGCTAAATTAGCAATTCAAGTTCCTGTTTACAGGGTACTCCTGAATGTACAGGCAACTATGATTTGATTACTTGATAGGGAAGAAAAAACAAAAGCATAATCATTCTCAGCCAAGTACTGAACTATGTTTTGTTTCTGTGATTTCCAAGTGGAGTGCATTTTTGATGCGAACTATAACTCACACTGAATGCGATGTGTTTCCTGTCTGTGTGTCAAGATTTGACTGAGTTATGACGAATGAGCGAGAAGAAGAAGCTTGGATTTATGACTTGAGTTTACCACACACAATATGTTTGACTCCCCAGTATAACTGGTCAGTAGGTTCATATTTGTGTAGCATTAAATCCATCATTCAAACATCTGAGTGAAGTAACAATAATCAAAGCACACTTTAAGTGAAAGGAGGCTTGTATAAATGTGGGGTGGTAATGCACTGGAAAGGCTGTTTGAATGATGTGTTTATGTGGCAGTTGGAAACATGAGAGCAATGCACGCTAACCCTATCACCAGACAAGGACGCTACAATTGGACTATTCTTCAAAAATCTGCATTACATATTTATGAAATATATGGAGCTTGGAACTATGGTGCAGTGTGTATTAAATCAGAATGAAACCAGTCTCCATACCCTTGTCTTCCACCGTATTACTTCCACTGATGGCTGGCCTCTTATGGTCCAATGTAGTCATAATTCTAGTACTAGTTGCACAGGCTTTGCATGCTATGAAGGTGACTTACTCTTTGTCTGTGCTTTGCCTGGTGGTTTGCCTGACAGTAAGTTTATTTCCTGAGAGTCCTGTGCAGTGTTGGGGAGTAACGGAATACATGTACCGCCGTTACGTATTTAAAATACAAAATATGAGTAACTGTATTCCGTTACAGTTACCATTTAAAAGTTGGTATTCAGAATACAGCTACTTTGCTGAAATAAAGGGATTACACGGCGGTATTTTCCTGTTTCATATGTTAGGCTATGCCCTCTCTATTTATGGTTTCCACGCCCCAAACAAAACAGTAACCTTCAGTAATAGTAATAAATCACACAGCAATAGTACATTCATGTAGTTGTAAAAAGCATGATAATATATTAAGTATCCAAAGTATTCAGAATACGTTACTCTCATTGAGTAATGTAACGGAATACGTTACAAAATACATTTTGGGGCATGTATTCTGTAATCGGTAGTGGAATACGTTTTAAAAGTAACCTTCCCAACACTGGTCCTGTGTTCCTTTTCAAGACTGACTGGATGCTTAATCTGTAATCTGCACTATATCTGCTGCAAGTATTTGAGGCCTTTAATCTCACTTGTATTTCTATTCCGAGACCATTTAGTGATTTTACAAGCTACTTCACTTTTCAGTTGTTTCAGTTTAAGATCTGAAACACAACATGACCTGAACTGATTCTGCAATACTATTCCTTTTTTCACATTTAAACATGAACAGTCTGAGTTATGTCTGGATAATGAAAGATAAACACACTAAAGGAGTTGCACTTACTCATCTCAGTTTTTGGGTTTAGTAAAACCAAAGGGAAAGACAGCCCAGCTGATATACCGTATATCATTTGGTATCTAATATCATGACTTCTTGCTGCAAGCATGTGGAAGGACAATAGTGGTTAATTTGCCTGCATCTAATAAGCATTGCAAAACTAATGATAAAACAGAGGTTAGGCAATGCCTAACTTCCTCGAGAAACATGTTGCAAGTGATGTGGTGTGCTGCAACCCAACAGTCAATAGATGTGTGAAAGCAAATTAAAGCTTCATGGGATATTCAAATGACTCAAATCTTTCAAATGATAAAAAACAGTCATTTGTCATAGTGTTTTCCCTGAGTGTAAAGGTCTTTATATGACTCTCAAACTCTTTTTCTTAATGTCAGTAACTTGTACAATTAGTGGCACTATGTTTTTTGCATGCCAGGTGTGACCATATTTGACAGGAGTTATCATTTAAACACCACTGTTGGGTGTAACACGTTACAAAGTAACACATTACTGTGGCACGTTCTAGAGCTGAGATATAGACATTGCATTTATTTTTTATTACACATTAGGTTAAGAACAGATGGCAAATGCAAAGTGTGTCCAGGACAGAAACAGCGTCATTATACCGCTAACGCAACTTCAACTCTTTGCTGAGATCTGTACAGACAGGATGCTAATGCTAATCTAGCCCAAAGACAAGTGTGAGTCTTAAACTGAAGAGGTAAGAAAGGCAGTGATCAGTGGTCAGGCTTGCAGACTCTGTTTGGGCTGGTTTTCATCTTTGCTTTGTGTCATCAAGTTCTTGTTCATATGTAAAAACTAAAAGAAAGATCATACGTGTGTCCTTATTAGGATAGGGATTAGTGTTGGTTTGTGGGATTGTAGCCCCAGGGTTATATTGTTAACTGGTTATTATGAGATACTGTGTTTTGGGCCAATGTACAGAACAACAAGAAAATAGTGTAACGAGTAGTGTAACAAATTATTTTCTCTGGAGAGTAATTAACTAATGTGCCTCATTACCAATGTGTAATACAGTACTTTTTTTGAACAATGATCCCAGCACTGATTAACATGAGCCAAGCCTGGTTTTTGCAAGCTCCATCCATAAACATCATGGGTGAAATGCACGCACACACACACAAATACCAGGCGGTAAACGTGCTTTCTAACGCTGCTAAGCTGAGAATTAATGCAAATAAATGGTGAGTAACTCACTTTTGAAACCAGGTTCCCGTAATCTCTGAAGGAAATGCAGCTTGTTTGTTTTTTTGGCACTTCTACACTGGCTTCATCTTTCTGCCCCAGTGGTTTCCTCTTGCAAGAATCACACCAAAAATCAGTTGGCAGCAGCAGTGTTTTCCTCCTGGTACAGTATTACCATTGTGCTTACAAAAATGTAGTTTATCTCAGTTATTTGCATTTGGAACGTGATCACTAATGTGACAGAACCACAAGGTAGAATGTGTTAGACTTGGCAGCATGCAAAATTAAATCAGCTCAGACCAAGAGAGAAGAGAAAAATGAGTAAGGCTTACTCTTATTTTACATAAATCTGATAGTTTTTTAAAAATATATATAGTGTTTGAAATGTTTTCTGTTAAAACAATTAACTGGAACAAGTAAATGATGAAATTTTCCACTGTAACATTTCTGAAAATAAGTTATTACTGTTGTTGTCAATGAATTTTCCTACCGAGCTGAATATTTCAGTGGGTAGTCTGAGTGTGTGTTATATATCCAGAGCATCAAACACTATCATTTTATCAAATGCCATTGGCACAAGGTGCTGTTTGGTGTTCTGGTCATATCGTAATTGGACACCAACGGATAATGATTCTGTTTTAAAGAAACATTCACAGCAAAGTCACTGTCAGAAGTTTGTTTTTTAAACATTCATTTTTCTGTTTTGCTTTACTTCATCTTTTCTGTTGCTCTTAGTTAGGTTTCTGAATTAAATTATGTGGTTTGATTTATGTAAAAATACATTTCACTTACACATCCTCAGTAAGCACTGATAACAGTCCCCAAGCGGTAATGGCACCAAGAGAGTACTTTTGACTGCTCAAGGCATCTGTTTCAAATGTTTATCTACTCCTATTGGTGCTATCAGAATACCGCTATATTGAAAAAGGATCCTAACAGGGTACGAAGTGTGTTGCAATGTGACACTCAGGAGTCCTGAAGAAGCATCCATATGTGGTGACTTGGGAATACAAACAGGTTGAGGAGACCGAGGTTAGAATTTTTTTCACATTCACCAAAAACCACATGGTTTGCAGAATACGTTTACATTGCATGTAAATGTGACTTTTTTTCCTAAATCACATTTAAGCAACTGCTTTGCAATGCTTAGTGGTGTTCAGGTTGTGTGTCAGGTTTCAGCTCATCAGCACTTTTCATTCAGCAGAATTTTTTTGGCAGAATGAAAGAATTCAAAAATAAAGAAAGACAGAAAATAACGTGATGAGCAATTAGAAATTCTACAGTCCGGTTAGTTTGCCAAACCACACCAAATCCACAGCCAAAATATTGACAGGAGGTAGTTAATCATTCAGTATGTGGTGGTCTCTGCTGTCCAAGAACAACGGCAGTCTTATTTGGGCAAGAAGAATTAGGCATGTGTCTTTAACATTTCAAATCCTTTGAGCCAATATTACTTTGTTGGAAACTGAAACCTCTTAGAATACTAATAAAATGATTTTTTCTGTTTTTTGTAAAGGGGTTTAGGAATGCTTGTGTTCAAAGTGCCTGACAGCAGAATAAGCACCAGCACCCAGGGTGGAACAAACACATGATGAATGACTATACTTACGATGACCTCTAATGACAGCATTCAAACCCTTAACTTTACATTTGCCAAAGTTTAATCAGAACTCTGTAATCTGTACACAAAACTAGTGAGTCTGAGAGAAATGTGTCATCTGTGTCATTTATTTGCTCAGAAGTTACATAGCCTTGGATCACGTCTAACAAATCAATAAACACATTCACACAAGCCTGCATTGGTCTTTCAAAGAAATAGGGCAAAAAGTAATGACTGTAAAACACAGTTATCAATTTAGTTATCAGTCTGGCTTTAACTCCTGCCAATTTTCCTTTAACCACGGGACACACAGCCAGCAAAATACTCCTATTTGGATCTCAAGTCAGATGACAAATAGTGCCTGCGAGAACAAAACAGCAAAGCAGGTTCTATTGTGAATAAACTCACCATGGCTTTTGTCAGTTTGTTGTTGATTTTGCTGGCATGCTTGAAGAAATTTAGAACAGCTCACCAAGAGGAAGGCTGATCATGTGCGCCGAATGTGACACACTGCCTTAATGACTTATCTGATTGTCGTCTGTCCAATTTATCATGGTTTGAGAGCTACTTAATGATAATTACACAAAAGGGAGAGAAGTATAGATGCAAATCGTAATCTGACTTGGCGACACTAATCCGACTCACATGGTGAAAAGGAGGAAAAAAGGTAATGATTTTAAAACTGTGATGTCATTTAAAGTTAGACTGATAGTTGTGCCTTTTACGTCTTTGAAACAAGCGGACAAAAAGATGGGGATTAGAAAATCACAGTATGACCAGAAGAGACAGAAAAGAGAGAGGTTGAAGGCATCAAGCTCAATCGACAGCCATATGTAAAAATAAGAAAACAGCAGACATAGATTAAGGAGCAAAAGAGGGAATGCACTTGCATTTGGCATCTCAAAACACTTAACGATCATCCAAAATTGAACAGGAAGCCTTGGCCCAAATATTGTCTGTTTGAGGGCCCTAAATAACAATAATGATAACTTGCCATCATCTTCAGTGTCTAGCAGGCTATAAATCACAAACTAACACAAAAGTGCCAGTTACACCTGTAACTGCTGCTTGTTCCAGGGCAAGTCCCAGACCAAGTTAGGGCAAAGAAGAGGACACGTCTGCTTTAGATTAGGGTTCAAACTGGCATGTCAGATGAGTCTGCGTGCTTGAGCAGGCTGAGACATCCTGTAGTGCAACGATGCCAAAACTCCAATTGCCCATCTTACATGAACTGAAGAAAAACTATAGAGGCATCACAAAACTTGCACTTTTGCAGATCAGGACAAGTCCTTTTGTTTGAGGAATTCCAAGATGACGTGATATCAGCCAAAGTGCTTGACACATGAGACAGCTTTTCAGATACAATTGCAGACATATAAAAAAGGCAGAGACATGAAGGCCACTGAAGACACGGTTGGCCAAACAGACAACTAGTAATCCAATCACACTGAGAGAAGTCCACAATGGACTTTCACAGCAGGTAGACTAGAAGCAAAGGTTACTATTTTTCTTGGATTACTCTATCCTTGACATGAATTATCATTACATTTGTTCAGTACAAAGGGGGGAATGAATCAAATATGTTGATTGTGTTGGTAGTCTGGATTATGCTCTAAGTAAAGCTTTAGTGCTATAAATCTTTAAAAGCCTTATTTCAGGGGAAATCATGCAGTTGTTTTTTCATCTTGGTGACCAGTGAAATGAAACCCGTGGCTCTGCCACGCCTTTCATATAGATGTTCTTACTCTGACCCAGAGACATTAAAAAGGCAAGACTTGCTTCCAGTTAGACTCGGATAAGATGTAAGAAATCAGGAAATCAGAGTGATGTTAAAAGATGGAGATTAGGAAATTGCAGACTGTGGGGTCACAAGAGATGGAGAGGAGAGAGGTTGAACTCATCAGTCTAGTAGACAGACTTCTTGATCTAACCAAGATAATCTTGTGACCATTACAGCTTGTTGGCAGTCAGCTGTGCAATCTGTGCACTCCTACATCTAAATGACAACAAACATAAACAAAAATGGCTTGTGGTTTGGGTATAAACTGTATATTGAAAAATGGACAAAGCTTTCAGTTTCTAGTTTACACACCAGACTCGTAAAATTCGTACAAATATTTAGTGCGTTAGAGATCTATCTTAATGCAGGGGTTTACAGCGACCACATAATTTTGTAGCATTTATATTTTTGGATCAAGATTTTTCAGATTTTTCACAAATGCAAATAAACAGATCTGACCAATCGGACCACTGAGTTTGACAACAATTGTGCTTGTAGCTCAAAACACACACTGGTTCTGAATAATGATATGAAAATAGTAAAATAATTGTATTTTATGTCAGACACACAGCTAGAGGCTGCTCAGGCTCACTTGGCTGGGATACAGCTTCAACTCCTGGATCACACCATGAAATTCTCCCTGCTGCTGCCTTCTTGTGACAACTGGAAGAATTCAGGATCTCAGTTTCTCCCTTTCTTGTTTACAAATATCAGGACCACCTCATCATCAGTTGCTGCCGACAATTATATCCAACCCGCTAGGGTTTGATTGTGTCGATTCTTCGGTTTCTCAGTCTGAGTTTGTTTAAAAAAAAAAAAAAGCTATAATGGGAACACCCAAAATACTCAGCTTGAAGCTCTGAGATGGTACTTCACTAACTTGAGGGTGATGCCACAGCGGCCATGTCTTTTATACACAGGTTTGATCAACAAAACAACTCATCTGCCACTCATACAGTTCGCTTGTCATTGTTAGGAACCGTATGCACATAGCTGCACATTTAACCTGTTTTGCTGGTAGTCTCTCTCGCCAACCATTAATCCAGGGAATACTTCCATTATACACTGACACATGCACTCTCACGCACACAAAGAAGCCAGGTCTAAGCCACCGTTGAGCCGTTCAGTCTATTCCTGTGTGATTCTATTAGGCTTGACACTGGATTAGCTCCCTTGATCTCTACATCTGATTTGGATTGGTAAACTATTACTGCTCTCGCTCTCTTACTATTCTCTCACTCTGCGGTTTCCTGACAATCAATCTACCGCATACACATACAGTATTTTTCTCAGTGAACAGATCACACAGTTCTCAGCTATCAGGCTACTCCTGTGCTCAGTCTTTGTTCACTCTTCTCCTGCGGCTTGATGCCAGGCATGCGGAGAAGCTGCGGATTTAGGTAAGTGTTGGATATGAAATCTACTTAAATGTAACTCTGGAGTCCTTTCAACAAACAAATGTGTCACAAAGTGCTCAAGAGGCAAAAGGAAAAAAAAGCAGAAAATTGATTTTTAAAAAATAGGTCAGGTGTAGAAGAGACCAGAAACACTGCTCAGTCCGTGAGTGTGTTTGGCTGTATGTAATTCCAGCCAAAGTGGACTTTGTCAGATGTAGGACACAATGAAAAACCACATCAAGGTAGAAGAGGATTTTCCCCCCCTTTACTCTTTGGGTAAACCACAGAAATCCAACTCTGACCATCCCTGTTGTGTCTGCATGGCCTGTTGTGTAAAAAAGAGATGGCTAGAGGCTCTCTCGTTCCATTTGTTCCTCTCTCTTTCACACAAGGACTAAACTGGCGTGTGTCAACAATGCAGCACTCGTATATTCAATGGGGTAGGGAGGGGCAAATGTACAACTGAGGGTGAAGAGTTTGCAGGTTTGCTTTGCCACCCAAACACTTCAACAGCTGCTTTCAATCTTTATTTTTAAGTGTGAAAGCTCTGATAAACCGAAGCATACTTCAGTTACACAGCACTGTGTAATGGTGATACTCTCATTCTAGGAGTGCATAGTAACCTTCTGTTTCAGTGCTCCACTCGCATTTGTCTGACATTTAATGCAGTCTTAATGCTTCACTTGGCAAGGCTCTAACAGGACATCATCAATTTTACAGGTTTACCTATTTAAAGCTCGCTGTTACAAACTAGACAGGGTTTAAAAGACCTGTAGGTTCACCTGATGGGCATAATAAAAGATGACAGGGATTTGCATTTTGGGGATTGTGGGATCTCGCCACTCTTAGGACTAAATAGCAGGTTGTCTAAGTGCCTACATTTTCACATTAATGTCCTACAACCCTGCAACTTTCTGGAAGTGCAATAATAAATCAGTGCTGAACAATCAAGCTAAATCACAAATAAGATGTGCAGCTGAAGAAGTAGCCACAGGAGCACTTTTAAAGTTTAAAACTTTCAATACATCCTAACACTTATCTGGGTTTGGTTTGTGGCCGGCACATCTGTCTACCTCTTCCAGCTCATCTGGGGGGACACCGAGTGATTGCCAAGTCAGCCAACATATATAATCTTTCCAGTGAGTCCTGGATCTCTGCCTGGGCCTCCTTCCATACCCCCCAAAAAACCTTACCTAGGAGGTGTCCAGCCACCAAGCAAAACCTCAACTGGCTTCTTTTGTTGTGGAGTGAGCAGTGGCTCTACTCTGAGCACCTCTTAAATGCCCGAGCTCCTCACGCTATTTCTAAGGACGAGCCCAGCCACCTTTTGAAGGAACTCATTTCTGTCATTGCATCCATGACCTCATTCTTTCGGTCACTACCCAGACCTCGTGGCCATAGGTGAGGATGAGAAATGCTGATTGACCAGTAAACTGACACCTTCACTTCTCTGCTCTGCTCTCTCTTCACCACAACAGATAGATTCAGCTAACCACTTTCATTTGTGTCATTTTCTCTATGTTCAGCAGTGAAACTCATGTGTACTCTCTAGTGGTTTTAGGTGTTTCTTGGGTGATTTTCCTTTTTTTAATTTGTAAGCAGGTCACTCTGGCACTTATGTGCTCATCCAGGGGAACAATCTGTCAACAGTTTGAATACTTTATTGCAGATTTCAGCCAATGGATTGACTTGCTGACAGACAGCCCAGCAATGACGGGTTTTCCAGGATGTCTGCTGTTCATCCAGCAGTTCTAACAAGAGAATTTAAAAAACAATGAAAGTATAATTTACATATTAAATTACATTTATATCTTGGCTGTGAAAAAAATCTAAGACCAAAGACTAGTAGGGTTTCCTTGTCCCACAGTCTCCATGCAGTCGTCTGTTTCGGTAGAGTCACAGCCAATCTTTTTTCGGCTTTTATTGCTATTAACATCTAATCATGACAATTTCAGAAACAGTTCTAGCTGTTTTCTTCTTGACCCTTTTTGAACGGAAAGTGGGGGGGACACTGTTTTATATTTACATTTCAGGAAATACATTTTTGCTTAGATACGTCCAAACCAGAGATCCCACAACTTTGACCCGCCTTTCTGTTTTCTGCATCAAATGGCTGAGATCATGTTTTGTGGGTTGTTCTTGAGTACAACTAAAACCCTATTCCCATGCATCATGCATGCAAATTGTATATATCACAGATGCAGCATGATTGTCCTCTGAGTTATGGCGAATTCATTGGCACGCTCAGAAAGTCAAGCTTTGAAAAATAAGGTTAATATTCATTGACCTAAACCACAATCTCTTTTACAAACCTGCCCAAACAATGGAAAAAGAGCAGGAGAAGTTAAAGGGAATACTATGTTTGCCCTTATTTTCTGTTATAGATAACACACAGTTACAATAGTGGATGCTCATATTAAACATGACAAAAGTTTTAAATAAGACTTTCAGTGTAAGTCTGAGTAATCCCCAGAAAAGCTCAGGATCAGTTTTTTCTACTCTTCACTCTGTATGCCGGTGAAAGCTGATATCCATCATATGGCCCTTTCTCCTCTCCTTTAGTTTGCTTAAGGAGAGGAGAGTGTGCTGTTTCAGACAGGCAGTGAACTGAGGAGTTGCACCAAGTCTTAGTGTAAGATAAGCAAGCTATTCAAGACCCAAAGGTCTCTTTTAAGCCTAAAAATTAATATAAAGAAAATGAAAAGTATTTTTTCTAAACATGTTCCAGTTCTACCTACCTCGGCCACTACCTCTTAACGTAGGTTATGCTTGACGGTCGGGACTGTGATGTTGTAACAGACCTGTAACCATTTACACTGGCAGTTGAGGTGCATTCGTGCACTCCTAGGCAACGAGTGATTTAGCTCAGACGTAAACATCACTGCGGTGCTGAAATGGAAATGTCAGCACTGCGAGAAATCATAACAGAAAAAGAAAACACTAGCGGGGTTTTCTGTGGAAAATCTTATCTCTTTCAAGGGTAACAGCAGCCTCCCTCAGTGCCGCACGGGAATCTCATGTTTGCAAACACTGACCCGTTCGCACACTTGTGCCTGCAGCCTGGCCATTCTGCAGCAGGTTACCGAAATTGGAAGGTGCACAACAAGCGGAAAGGACACCAGAGCACATGCTCGCAAAGCATGTGCTCCAGCAGCTGTCATGTCATTTTTGGCCCCCAAGGCAAGCTGCAAGCACTGAAACGACTCTGTTTTGTGCCTTTATTGTATGAATAAGTGCAAAATCCACAACAAACAGTTTACTACATTGCTGTGTGGTTAGAAAATCACGAGCAATAGTCCGTCTTTCTCCTGTCTGTGGTTTATTTTCTCAAGGTGTGTGTTCAAGCTTGTTTTTTCCTCTGAAAGGTAAAGGAATGCCTACCTGTAGGTATGTACATGTGTACGTACATGTACTCTGAGTTAGAATTCACACCCGACCTGTGTGTGCGCAGACAGCAGACTTTCCTAAACACACAACACTTTGACCTCAAAATGCTTTGAAGCTTTCCACTCCCTCTCTTTCACACAGAGCTTTTATAACCACAAACACACACACACACTGACATCACTTTCCCTCTCTTGAACACACACAAATACACGCTACAGCGGAGCCATGGACTCTACAGCGGCCGCGTCGCTTGCTTTTGCATCCACGCACGGGCACAAACTAGTATTCTTAAGAGATAATCATTGTGAACGCGGATGACTCACCTGGCTCATGGCAACAAAACATTCAGAGGGTAATTCACTGTTATGATTGGAATTCTGCCCTTCCCTGCACTTACCATAACAGCTCAGAGGCTTGAAAGAGAGCGAGGTGGGAGGTGGCAGAACGTAAAGGGCAAAGACACAGATCCTCACAGCATAAATGAGTGTGGGATCTTAAATTCGCTTTGTTTGCACAGGTAGAATGTACTGATAATTATGACCATATAGGAAGTTTTAAAAAAGCCCAAATAAAAAAGATAGAAACTATTTAAATATATTTACATTTCAGGAAATACATTTTTGCTCAGATACGTCGGCACCAGAGATCCTGGCGCGACCTTAACACGTCTTTCTTTTTTCTGTTATCAAATGGCTGAGTTCTTGTTTTGCGATTAGTTTTGGAATATAACAAAACGACCAAGCCTTGATCATCACAGGCTTGCACCACAGCTTTTAGCGTATCACGGGTGATGCTTGAAAATTGTGGGACATTTCAGGTATTCTCTTATCAGTACTCCACTTGCTAACCCTCTCTGGCTGTTTATTATTTTCCTTACTTTTGCCATGCTAGCAGGCCAGATGGTAGGGAATATGAGTTTTTAAAATAAAAGTCCTGGTATATTAGTTGGAACAGTCTACTAAACATTCCACACGTTATTCGTGTTTTATTTAAACTTTTTTTGCTTAGGCTTTCGGAGCTCCCGATTACTCTTTGAGCCTTTTGTCATAAATAGCTCAGTGATTACACAGAGCTTTTCACAGCATATCTGCACCTATGTAACAAATGGGAATGGGATTTTCTCATCCCCCTCCATGTCCACACTTTACATTTTGTTAAGTTTCTCTGCGCTGATGAACACAGAGATGAATAAACACTTGAATGGAAGTTGAGCTGCAGACTGGACTGGATGCCTCTGTCACTCTGTGTGTGTGTGTGTGTGTGTGTGTGTGTGCGTGTGTGTGTGTGTGTGTGTGTGTGTGTGTGTGTGTGTGTGTGTGTGTGTGTGTGTGTGTGTGTGTCCTGCAACATCTGGAGTCAATTGGACAGCATTAGGGCTCAGACATTGCTGGGTGAAAATCCCTCTAGAGGATTTGCTGGTTTGGCACACTGCTCCACTAAGTACCATCAATAAGTGTCCCTGACTGCAGCATCACTGGGGTCTCCACGGCGACTGCAGGTTTCTAACTGGTTCTGATTGGAGCCCCAAAGGTGAAAAAGTAAATGCATTAACGGGGTTTATTTTAGCTAACAGTTTGCAATGATAATCAAAATGGACTTGGGACAATACAGCACTAATGTGGAAAAATTATAGTTATCCCTTTTGACTCATTTCATTTTTCTGCATAAAGAAGCTGAAGCTGTTTACATCAAAGTTCCAAGAAGCTAAAGTTGAATTCAGACAACTTCAGGTAGTGATGTTTGCATTACTGTCAGAACCTATTTTTAGATCCGACGACAAGTAGGCAGGACTAACTGGTTAGCCTAAGGTTAAGCTTATTTCTGGTTTTATTTTAATAACTTTTGTTCGTGCACTTCTGCAGCTAGTTCAGGTGTGTTCATATCAAGTGTAACTGCACCAAGAAAATTACTTGGCGATGCAAAGGGACTGCTCACGTCTTGCTTTCTCAACTACTGGCTTGCTCAGTACCTGTGTGAAGTAGAAGAATGATGTTCCTTGTATTTCATTAGATCTGCGGTCTACCTCTGTATTTTTCCTATTGAGTTGTGTAGAAAAAAACAAGTGTAAATCCAACAAATCCTACTGCTGCTTTTGTACTGTTGGTCGAATGGCTTTTTGCTTTCCTCACTATCATGCAGGGCCTTTACTTATCAGTGGCTCAATAAGATATTTTTAGAATGTCTACAATTGTGCTCCTTTAGTCCGTCTGACTGTATTTTTGGATTTACACACTTATACAGTGAACTATATCGCTCATTTCCAGCACCGTAGTTTTTATTCTTGGACTTCAATAGAGTAATATTGTCACAGTTCAAAATAATCTTTCTCTAATACTGGGCTTCAGTGCTTCCCCTTACAGTGGTTCATCCACTATCTCAAATAAGCTGCTTTTTCCTTCCTGGTTCTTTGTCTTTCAGCCAGCTTTATTTTGATTGGCTGCCACTTGTAAACAATAGGTTTGAATAGCAAGTGGGTGGGACTTCTGCGCTCGCAGCGCTGTGTGCTTTAGATTGCCAGACTCCTTTCTCACTGACATTACCACAGCTGAGCCGCTGTGCAATGCATATAGCTCTACTTTACATATAACACAGTTGTAGGTCCTTTTAGTAATCTAGTTGCTTTGTTGACAGCATCTGTTGTGTAACGGAATCTAAAGAACAACTGAGCACATAGAGACATTGCATCCACCTGAAAATGCAGTGAGAAAGGACATCAAATATAATTTGGCATTAATTAGGTGTGAGGATACTAAACACCATGCTGGCTTTATGTGCGACATAGGCGCAAAAACCCTGAATGGAGGTTCTGGTCAGGACATCGGTGTTTCCCCAGGTCCTCGTTTTACTCTACGACTCTCAGTAAAGAGCTTTTCTTAGCTACCCTGTTACTGCTCCACAAACAGCAGTTAATCACTAATTAGTTTAAAGCTAGCATCCTTACATTTTTAACCTGGCAGCCAAAGCACAAGTTTAATCACTTGAGTGGATCAGTCGATGGATCGATAGCAAGATAGTCGAGTCTATACAGGCAAAAATATTCAAACGACCAATTAAATCAAGCTTCATAAGAGGCTGAAACTACAGTGCATGACTGATATTTTCTCTTGTATTCCATTCTGCCTGGAGAAAAAACGTTTCAGTGTTAAATGCTTGAAAGTTGACTGAAAGTGGAAAATAAAACCATAAGAGAGTAAATTAGTGTCAGAAAAATATCTGCTGTTATGCCTCAAAATATGCATGTGAAATGCTTTTGGTCTTTGTTGTGTGCGAAGTTAAATTTGACCCAATATGCAAATGTTTATGGGTTTATGATTTTCTGTCCTCTGGTAGCATTTTAAAGCAGTTCAGGCATTCCTTCTTAAGCATCAGTGCCAGCCGATCACCAAGCAGATCACCCTTCAGTTCGGAGGTTACACAGTGGAGTGCCTCTCAGTGTCCTTTTCACCACATCGTCTCAAAAATCCTTAATCTTCTCCCACAACTCCTGCCTTAGCCTCCTATCACTGCTCAGCCATAATCATTTTTCAGTCACTCCCCTTGCTACTCCCACTCCCAGTTTGTATTGAAAATGACAATATGTGATAACCCTTTGAGCTCCTTGCTGTCATTTTGAAATCAGTCTTTGCGCCCTACTTTCCTTCTCTGTCCTATTTTCTGGAATCCCGGGACACGGGACAGATAGACAAATCGTCTTGTGCTTTTTTGGGCACATAAGCACACATCCACATACATACACTATTTAGAAAAATGAAGGGAACATGTGATCATCACAGTATAATGGAAATTCAAACTCCAGGGATCCCAGTCTGTCTAATTTGGAAGCATAAACCACTGTGAATCCGTTTCTCCTGCTTTGATGAAAGTGGCAACAGGTGCACTGGAAAGGTAGTGACCTCAGACCACCACTCTCTCCTCATCCATTCAGATTGATTTTTGCTAGTGTCCTTAGCTAGTGTTTGTATTGGTTCCTCTGACATGGCATATCAATACATACTATGCCTCTGAGCACAGCCTCAAGACTGTGGAATAGATACCAGGACACTGGACATTACCTGGGCATGGAAGTCATCCCATCAGCAGGACTGGTAGCTGCTCCCTTGTGAATCACACATGCTGTCGTTTTTAATACAAACTGGGAACAGATGTCACAAGGGGAGTATCTCCTCCTGGTAGCTTCTCCACAGAAGGAGCACTGCCCTGCAAAATGACCTCCAGCAGGCTACTCATGTGTGTGTTTGTGACCAAACTGTCAGAAACAGTTCCTGGAAAACACAGGTGGGACCTGTGCTCACAGGAATGAATGTGAAGCAGTGGAAATGAAAAGAAAGGCCTCTCGTATACAAGTCCTCTGGTTGTCTTAAAAACCTGTATCAGAATTTGTTAAAGATTGTGTTAGATTTTACTGATGTTGTTGCATTTTGATGCTCTTAGTTTTAGATTAGCTTAAATTATTTGCTTTTAATGTATTTGCTTGGTTTCTATTGTTGGAAAACAAGGCACATTAGAGTGAAGTTTCTGGGCTGGGAAGCCAAAACAGCATGCTAAAAGAAGCTAAATGGCATCTTTAATTTTTCCGTCTCTCTCTTTGTTCATCCTTCTGTTGGGACGATTCTAGCTTTATTTTTTGTGTGAATTAGACATATTGCGATCTCTGCAACAGTAGCATCAGAAGCCTAGGTGAAGATAACTGTATTATATTTAATTTGTAGTGTTTTCAGACCTCATGTCACAATAAATGCAATAAATGTTCAGGGATGTGGTTTATATGTGTAAATACTTTTCAAAGGCTGTGTTTCATTACAGAATATTAGTTTTCAGTCTTTTCCTTTAAGCAGTGAGGTAAGTTTTGTGTTTCATTAAATAAATTTGCAGTTCTTCACGGTCCATGTCCTTCATGAACCTCTATGTAACCACACACACACACGAAACACCAATGAACACATACTAGAGACCACGGAGAAGACGAACACACTGACAGTTTTGTGTTGGACGATCGTGTACACACACGCAGTGTATTTATATCTGTGGTTAACTTGGCACAATTACTGGCAAACAGTAGACTTGGATAGAGGAGGTGCACATAAACAGGCTTCACTGTCATTTGCCAGTGAGCAACAAAGAGGTGCATAGACACTTTAGCTGCATGTATTAAGATAACCGCTTTTTGAATGTTGTACTTGTTTTGCAAAACCTTTCATTAGAAAATCAAAATGAAAAAAAGAAAAATCTGAAATCTGAAAACAAGCTGATAAAAACTCTTCAAATTCAATATTAGAAGTGAGAGAGAAGCACTGGAGCTTTATCTTTGCTCTTCACTCCGTGTGTTGTTTCCACACTCAAAAACAAAAGCTGAACAGACCACCTTGTATGCACAATCACAGTCCGCTTCTGTGTACACTAAATTCATCCAGCCCTCAGACTTTTGTCCAGGCCAAAAAGGAAGTGCTGCCATATTTCACAGTCAGTGGTGAGCTGAGCAAAATTCAGTAGCAGATAAAAATGTTGGTGAACATTAAGTTACAGGACATGTAGGTGAAGGTAACACGTGAGACAATCTAAACACAGAATGTAACATTTCATTAACAAGGGGATGATGAAATGAACATAATACATATAAAACATTTGGATTCATAATAAAATCTTCTTTTTAAAACATATAGACGTTAATAATGGCTGTATGTGTGATGTTTGTGCAATGTTTTGTTCAGGTTGGCCCACTTATTAAGGAGACGATAGGGTAAGATTTTGCATTAATCTAGGCAAATATTCAAAATTTGTGTTTTGCCCGGTGTTTATCGTCTCACTGAAATTATGCAACTGTACTTCCCTGATGGCAAGTTTCTTATCTGATTCATCAAGTATCTGCAATAATACAAAGCACCGGGCAAGAATTATCATTGCCTGATGCAACAAAACACCATATTTATGAGAGTCTATTACCCATCACAACCATTGTGACACAGTCACACATCAACACACAAAACCTGTGTGTGGTCTTACTAAGATGCTGCCAGCCTGAGGCTGTCTGAATCAAAGGTGTGACAATTTCAAAAGCCATGGGCTTTTGCCTTTGCACTGTCAGACTGTCTGCAATCATGCATCTTTTGCAAAATCTTATGTACCTGTCAAGATTTCTAAAGTTTGTGCATGAACATATAAGCATGCTTTTCTGTGTGCAGCATCTTCCTGTTTCAACACAGGCTTGTTCCAGATTAACAGCTTCAGTGAGCGTGAAGAGCAGGAGAAACAAAGATCTTGGCAATTTCCCCCACTGTGTTTTCTACGGGAATGATTAGCTTAGATATTTCAGACACATCAATCTATGGGCTTAAAGTGCCAAAACTTTTACATTAGGTATAGATCATTTATGATATTTCTTTCTCGTCTAAAATTCCTTGCTAAAGTGAGTGTTTGTCACTTGGCTATGTTTGCTAAAAACAACCCTTTTCCTTACCATAGAAACAGTTCTGTGATCATCTGCCGCTGTTTTCTTCCTTGAATGCTTACTCTTTTTAATATTGCCAAGCTAAGCAGCATGTTTCTGTTTTGTCACAATGTACTAAATCATTTTATGATTAATTTATTTTGTTTTTATAATCCAAGGATGTTTTCCACTTGCACTAAGGTCTCCTTTAACCATGAAGTGGTTAAAATCCACCTACTCCAGGTTTATTCAGATAAATCTAATTTTCTAATTTTCTCTACCTTTGGACATGAAGTCCCTACAGACGTCTTGTATAATTGTTAAGACTTTTTTCTTGAAAAGTTTCTGAATTATCTGTTTGTATAAGTCTTGTGATATAAGTGATGTCTTGTGATTTCTGTGTGTGTAACAGGTCATTACATTCTTCTATCACTGCTGCAATTAAAGTTATTGAAAATGACCTCTATAAAGAGGAAAAAATAAGGTTTATTGAGAGAAGACATAGGTATTTAGATAGCAAACAGAAACCTCATACAACATGGTAGGAAGCGACATCAATCACACAATCCTAGTGCTAAACTTACAGTCGCTCTAAAAGCTACTTTTAACAGCTCATTTGTTGCAAGGTAGCTCCGCCTGTTTTATTTCACATCAGAAACCCTTCCTGATGCAATCCCAGGGAATTTGTTTCTCTGGCTAGAATCAAACCAGCAACCTTGTGTTTTCCTAGCCACTGCAATACAAGGGCAAGAGTCCCAAAATATTCTAATTTCATTGAAAGCAAAAGTTCAACTTTATTTTAAGTACCGTCCAATTTCAATGGAATGTTTTGGTGTTTTTTGCTGCTTTTCTTTGTCTCTTGAAGCCACTTACGATCATACCAGACTGGTTAGCAAAGAACCAATTTTAAATTCTGACTGAACTTTGTCACAAAAATAGCAAAACATAAATCTATTCCCACTTCCAAGATGACAAAGTTATACAGATATAGAATAATGTTTTGCACCATAAAGGCTTCTCCCGAAGAACACAGTACATGTCTCAGCATGGTATGCAGTATGTCCTTAAGCTTTTCAGGAAAATGGCACCAAATGAGCAGAATCTGAAAGTCGCATCCTTAAGAAATAGGAAAAGATTCAGGACCGACCTGACACAGAACATGTGACTCTTCAGCTTGTCTATCACCAAAGCCTCATCAGAAATGCTCTCAGTAGAAGGGTGGCTGACTTTTGTACAATACTGTATGTGTGAGGGCAACTAATACTCACACTAATACCTCATACGACAGCCAACCTATAGAGAACTCATTATCAACTGCATATCTACTTGGCAGTCAGGGAAGAATAATAAATAATCATTCTATCTGACACACATAAAAGACTACTCACATTTTTTGGCTTTCTCCAAAATCAATAAATCCTTTAAAAAAAATCTCCTGTCATTTCACATACTTTAAACCCACAACCCCACCCTCATTTTTTACCAGATTTTTCTTTAAAGGACGTTAAAGCTCACATTTGTAGATTTGTAGATTTGTCTTCATCAAGTTCTTACCTGTCAAAACTTTGACAATGACCGCAAGAAGCAGAATAAAAAGCTTGTGGAATAAAGCACTGGTACTGATGATGTACTTGGCTCACATGAGAGCGAGCCGCTCTGAATGCAAAGGGTAAGTTGCTTCTTCAGGTGAAAGAGTTCAAGACTTGCTTGGACTGATGTAGCATCTGAAATGATGCCACTTTATCCAGTCTGTTTAGGTGGATAAAGTGGCATCATTTCTGTTAAGAGGGACTGTAGTATAATAGGGGATCTTAAGGCTAATCTAACAATTTACTGCTCAGGCACTCAGTTATGGTCACGAGCTGTGTAAATAAAAGGGTGAGACAGCAATTAAACAGGCTGAAAGATAGGTCGAAGTTCTTCACAGGGTGTCCAACATATACTCTTTCTGCAACAATGTCAATAGAAAATGTTTTGAATTCCTTCTGTAAAAATCCTTAAATCTAAGATCTTACCTTCTATAGACCAGTGAACTTTCTCTGGTATGTTGTCTTTTTGTCTGTGGTGTTCATTTTTAACCTTGAATTACACGTCTGCTGTTAATGTCAGGTCTGCTAGCTACTTTTGCATATAAGGATACTGTATGTACTGCGTATAAAATCACAAATCTCCATGATGACTAAACAATTCTCGAGCTGTTAGACGTCTACTGTGTACTTCAACACAAGCCTCAATGGTGCTTTGTTTCATTTCTTCTCATTTGTTACACCCTTTCTTACTTCGCAGCCTAGAGGTTATGACAACTAAATACAAAACAAGCTGATAATCATTTGTTAATTTACTCACAACAAACTCAGATATTTAAACCGTACTTGATCAACATCCATTCAGTAACTGTGACATTGGCCTCATGAGTTTATCCTGCCTCAATTCAGACCCTGCTGACTTGGCATACTGTGATTATAAAAGCTTTAAAAGGACACTTGGAAAGAACTACTGCACAGACTGGCCTAACGACTATGAGCACTTCCTTTGTCCATCTTTAGAAAGAGGAACCAATCGAAATAAAGCCAACTGTATCATGTTTGTTGGATTCTGAAACAGTCTGCAAACCGAAGTTTAATGCCTTTTATAATATATTTTGATCATGAACTTTTTGACAAAATAATCCAGCACCCAAAGCAATATTCTGTTTTTCCATTTTGTTTGTGTCTAAAGTAGTTTTTTAAAAACACATTAATTTCTTTTATGGTTCCATTTATCACTGAGACTGATTTTTGGCTCAAGCATTATCCTAGAATACTTATTTAGGATAAGTGGCCTGGTTCACAGACAACAGAACATTTAGCCAATATTCATTTTAAATTAATGTGAATCACATGGGGTTTTGTGGTTGTGCAGGGCAACAAGGCCCCAAAATCCTGCATTCCTGTTTTACCCAGTTCTCTGACTATATTCAGGGCACAGTACCATCTGAATGTCACATGAAAAATGTATTTTCGTTGAGCAATTATCCATTTGAGTGTGAAGTACAGTGCTCAAAGGCACGCGGTGAATTTCTTGTAAACATGCTACGTAGAAGCGATTCTTGTTTGAGGGGTGAAAGTTGGGCTAAGAAAAACTGCAAGTTTACAAAAAGATCCTCATGATAATCTCACCCTAAAACAGACTGGTAATGAGCGATGGCTTTGTCACAGTGACACAGAAGCTCTGGTGACATGTAGATGAATGTGAGGGTTCCTCAGAAACTTCCCCGAGGGCTTAGCTATTTCTTCTTGTCCTAACATGCTTCTTTAATAATTTAGAGCATGTACACAGTGCAGTAACTTGGTGGTAACCAACTCACAGTGAGTCAATAGTTTGGCGATTATGCCCGCCAGCTGAATGATTGCATCCCTGGGTTCTCACCTTTTTAGCGACTCGGGCAAAAAATGTAATTAACAAGAAAACCTTCACCAAAAGTTGAATCTGTTCATCTGGACGTAGTGTTTTGAAGAAGACTGAAGAAGCCACTTGGATGAGTGACGAAACGTTTCTTCCACAAAACGCTACGTCCAGATGAACAGATTCAACTTTTGGAGATTTACTTTCCTGGATGATTGAGAATGCATCAAGAAGAAAACCTTTAGTTTGGTCAAACTGCAATATATGAGCAGTACTGCTTCGATACAATAAAGGAAAACTGAGTGGAAATTGAGACTCCCGTATTAACCCGTTCTCAAAACTCTATGGGACAATTCGTCATCACGTCACACGTAGGCTATTCTAAACTAGTAACCAAAATAGATGGCCTATTTGAGTTTTTCATACACTCCTTAACTCGCTCATCATTCCGGTCACTACATTGGTCCTATGTCACATGCCAACATATATCAATTTCCTATCCTCTGTGAAAACAGACAGGCACCAATGTTTTCGGTAATCTATACGAGGACGTGAAAGTACAGTGACCCTGAAAATTCAAATGGACTGAAACCTAAGAAAATACCAGCTAAGAAAAAACAGTGCACAAAACACAGCGTTGAGTTGTGAGGGAGAATAAGATGCAAATAAGCGTCATATAATACTGTTTAGTGTTAGCTTGTCACGTCTGCAGCTCGTCCGGTATGTTACTGTTTCCCCCAAAACACTTCCATTGTGTCTTATGAGGTTTTCTTTGTGAGATTTTTGTTTTACATTTCCATTGCCATTCAACTCTTTGCAGCATTTTTCTATTTGCTGGTCTTTTCTTAAGTTGCAGTTTGTTTGATCTCTCAGGGCCACTGTATAAAAGGGATGTTATTCCCATTTATTAGTGATACACCACCATTGCTTCCACAGTTGCCTACATGGTATCAGATAGATGTCTGTTCTGTCCAAGAAAAGAACACCTTGCCTGTGAATAGGGCTTTGGCGTCTCAGACATTCTTTTATAACTTATGAAAAGTGTAATTGTTCTGAACACAACAGTGTCAAACAGAACTGCACTGGGTTGTACCATAACTACCACTAATATATATATTTTTTAAAAAAGTATAATTTAGTGACAAAGACACCCACGACATAGTATGTCTGGGTAATCCGGGTGCATTCATTCTGACGCTATTGAAGCATGCCGTCAGGGGGTTCTAAGACAGCGTGAGTGAGAAGTTCAGTAGGTAAGGGAGGGAGACATTCTTGCCAATTTACTCACCTTTCAAAGGCTTTAAACACTGTTAGACAATCCAACAAGCAGTTTATTGAAAGCACACTGACTCCTTGACTCTAGGAGCCTTTTGAGGTGGTGCAGTGAGTTAGCAAGCAGCAGCAGCTGTGTCCACAGTTTGAGTCCTGGTTCTGTTTTTGGTGGCTTGTGCAGGACTTTGGTCCCATTACACATGGACTATAGTGTGGGGTTTTAAAGGGTCTAACCTTGCCTGAACACACTGGTGGATTAATTAAATGTGAATTAATCAGAATCTGTGAGTCGCATTGACAGTGAAACACGGAATGGTGAGTCAGATAATAAATGACACAACCTGAGTCAATGCAAACACAAAACCTGTATTTCACCAAAAACAGGCAAAATGACCTCAGAATTCATATGTGGAGTAAAAGACAATATAACAGACAGGATTGTTATTCATAATCAGAGTTTGTCAACAGAGTCACAGATGGACTTGCATCTGCACAATCTGTGGCTGCGGACCAATAGATATTATTGGATATTATTTTCGGGGAGCATTAACATTTGTCAGCCTGGTTCTATTTACTGATTTAAGATTCTGTGACCAGAGCCACTATGTAACAATACATATAACCCTCACCACAAACCCAAGTACTCAACTAATGGTACAATCTTGTAGCTGTGAGGACAGGCAAAGTTTTCTCATAACGGTCTTCTATATTCATTTGTTCTTACACTATGCAAAAAGATATAGAGGAGCACAGAGCAGACACAGTCTCCATATCACTCCAGCAGCTGAAAAAGTGGTCACTCACTGACAGCACCTCATTAAAGCAGTCTCATTTACTAGAGTCAGGGCTTTTATGGTAGTCATTATGAGAGCAGGGGTAAGATTAATTTCTCACATTCATTTGAATTTTTTTTATGCACAAGTGTTTACAGGCCAGTCACACAGAGTTTTGGTCTAATGAAAACTGGAAGGAAAACTCAAAGCTTAAGTGAATGTCATTTTAAGGAAGTGATGTCAAATACCAAATTGCTGTGGTTTTGACTTGTATAAACAGTTTCATTTTAAAAATAGGAGGCCAGCAAATATTACTGTATAGAGTATTCAGATGTGTTATTAAATGGTGTTATCTTTGGGGGAAAAAAGTCTTTGCAAGCTCTGGATCTGCAAGCCACTATACAACCCACATCACCCCCAGCTTCTCCTTTTCATGCTGCTGTAAACAGAGCCATACCACTAACATAAATTACTACAGATGGAAATAATAATCTTCTTGTAATGATAGTGGTTTTAGCTGTTTCAGTTTGCTACAGCATTAAGAAGTGGGAGACTGATAGGAAAAGGCTGAACAGCTTCTTAGAAATATACATGTTCTATTTCGGAGCCATAGCTCAAGGCTGTGCAAGAGCTAAAGGTTTCTTTGAATAAACACTCCACTTAAGTCATTAATGAGCATTTCAGATATGTTCTGGGGGCACAGGAATATTGTGATGAAGCTCTAATGAAAAGTGTTTGCTGTTAAAAACAAATATGATCAGCTTTGTCCCCACATGACTGTCATCTGTGTGTGAGTTTGCAGCAGCATTGCAGTGATACTTTTGAATGGGCCTGCAAACAACTGCGATGTAGTAAGAACAAAGAAATGTGTGTGTCAGTCCACGTGCTTGTCTTTTCTGAGCCAGTGATTACAAGGTGACATTGCTGTGCTTCTTCCTCCCCACCTTCCAACAGCTACGTGAACTGGGCAAAATACTGCTGATGGGAACATGCCACCTATTTTTGTTTGGGTCCACCTGTCAGCTAATTACTCTCTATTCTTTCCTTCTCCTCTGATGGCTTAGTGAACATGCTTGTGTCCTTTCAGCAGCACTTGCATATATAAAGAAATATCTAGACATGTCCTTCAAAGTTTTGCTTAATCTTAAAGATATTAATCGCATTCTCACAATCACACTGTAGCTGATGAGCATGCAGCAAGTTAGTTTAATTGCTCTTTCTTCAGCCACTCACTACACACAACGTTGGTATTTATGTTCATTCCAAAATATGACTTTTCGGAAAATGTTAAATTTAAATTCTCTATTTAAAAGTTTTTTTTTGTTGTTGTTGTTGCTGTTGTTTTTAAGTTTGATGGATCCATGACTTTACAAAGCAGAGCTGGGGAAATGAAAAGCTGAAACATGTTAGCTAAAATTTTGCCCAACTGCTAACGACTGTGGCTGTAGTAGAGCGCTGTTTATATGAGGAACTTTATTAATACGTGTAAGGGTCTTTCAGCTTTGTTTGTAGAGAAAGTCATGTGGTGATGAAAAATCTGCTTTTGGTGCAAATAAAAAAAAATTTACATACGAATTTTAAAAATATATAGTCCACAGTCGTAGTTAATAAAGAAAGACTCCAAGAGATGACAGAAAACAGAGTTCTGTCTTTTTATAATTTGACAATGAAAGGCAACATCATGACTAAGTTCACTTGTTTCTTACAGCCAAGCCCTCTGTCACATAGGCCTAACCCATAATTAAGTATAATGCTAAACAATTTGACCTTCAGGATCTCTGTAATTAGTCATCAATATTAGTATATGACAGTGATGCAAGGCTGTTTAATAAGCAGCAGGGTGTTCTCTCCTGATAAAATGTTAACCATCCAATTACAAAACTGTCTCTCCACCAAATAACATCTAAACTAAATTTTATTCTACATTTCTGCAAAGCAACTGATAGTTTCATGTTTTCTTTACATGATCGTTATCATTAGTTTAATGTGTTTATAAAGGGCAAAGACACTTTTTGGGGACACAACCATGAATGCATGTATGGGAGTGAGGTTTTTATTATGCAAATGAATGTTACAGGCATTTTTTATGTCAAAGGAAAATTATGGGTCTTCTAAAAAAAACATGTTATACATGCTGTGGCGTGTTATTTCCCGTAATGTGCTCTGTCAGAGACACGTACACACACGCACACTGGCTGTTATTTACACTGTTGAAATGTTCAAGTTTTCACAAACATTTTTAACTAGTTAACGTTAGTCTGAAGTCCTAACATTCCCCCAAAGAAAACTACACATCCTTTCCCTTGGTGCATGTTGTCCATGGAGACTTTTATAACCCCTGTCTATTTGGAGCTAGGAATAGCCCCCAGCGGTGGTTTTTAAAGATTTTGTCCTTCTCTTAATGGCTGTGGTTCAGGAGGTAGAGCAGGTCATCTGTTAAGAAGGTCAGTGCTTCAATCCTTGACTGCTCCAGTCTACATGCCAAAGTATCCTTGGACAACATACTGAAACCTTAGTTATTGCCAATGTGTTCACCATAATGTGAATTTTAAAAAGCAGAACTCAGATTTGGAATAAAGTGCATGGGTTAATGAGACATCGTAGAAAGCACCGTGAGTGCTCGAGTAGAAAAGCATTATATAAGAACCAGTCGATTTGCCAGTGTTACATAGTATTCAGGTCTTAAACCTGTCAAAGTGTGAATTGGTTTTCAAAAGGCATCATGGCAAAACTGGCTCTGTATAAATAGGAAAGAGGTTGTCATTAGCTGTAGGGCATAACTTGACAAGCTTTGTGGAAAAGCTTTTATTATGATTTCTAAGCCAAGTTTTCAATGCAGGTAAACATTAGTGATAACCCTTATAGCAGACAAGTCTGGCCCAGATCTGGTGTCAAGCTGACACTGCTGGCTGACTTCTGGCATGGTAAGTGGTATGTCATCCAGATGGGCCAGGCCTGGCGTAGGTGGCACTGTTTATGTGATGACATGCCATATCTGGCCCGATTGTGGTTTGATTTATGTGGCCCAGGCTCATAGAAAACAGGTCTGGCCAGGATCCGGCATCAACCTGGCACTTCTGACTGACTGGTGTCATGGCAGGGTGTATGTCAAAAAGATGTGGGCCAGGTCTGGCAATGGTGGCATTATTTATGTTCCTATTTTCCTATTTTAGTTAGAAAACCGAAATGCCAATTTGCAATACTATACTGCTATGGTAGCCAATGTTTCAAATGCAGGTTTGACAGATTTGTGAGTTTACACTTTATCCAAAACCTAGTGAGGGTTTACTCGTGGTTACCACTGGGTGGCTCTAGCTCAGGAGGTAGAGCAGGTCACCTACTGATCAGAAGGTTAGTGGTGTGATCCCTGGCTCCTCCACTCTGCATGAATGTGTATGAATGTAGTTAGGAAGCACTCAATTTAAAGAAAGTGTGTGATTGGGTGAATGTGGCATGTTGTATAGAGCACTTTGAGTAATCTGCTAGAGTAGAAAAGTGCTATATGAGATTCAGTCCATTCACTGTCTGAACAGAGTTTTGTCATGTTACTTTTGCACTATTATGTTGTTATTACATGGCTTGTTTAAGGTACACATTAGGCTGACATTTGGGGCCAGAGCTGAAACTGTTCTGGGCCAGCGCAGGGCCAGCAGTGTGTCTGCAACTGGCCAGTGGCTGCACACAACTTACTCATGGCCCACATACCACAAAGAATGACGGCCCTTTGGTGGCCCAGATCTGGTTTGCCAGAGGTAATCCACACATGGGCCAGCACAGGATCACCAGTGTGTCTGCAACTGGCTTTGTGCTGGCCCATGTGTGGGCCACCTCTGGCAAACCAGATCTGGGCCACCAAAGGGCCGTCATTCTTTGCGGTATGTGGGCCATGTGTAAGCACATTGTGTGGGCCAGATCCGGGCCACACCAATTTTGCTATGTGGGATATATTTCTGTTTGACCAGCTTTTCACCCTGAAAAGGAATACAACTTCAAATCAATCAAGTCCTGAGTTTTAGGAGGACAGAACTTTCATTTATAGCATCTTCTTCTTCTTTTTCTGTCATTGCAGATCTTACAGGTGAATCTAGTGATGTCCATCCTGCTGTATGTGATGGTCCTCGTGTACCTCTATGGTATTCAGGCAACCAACATGGGTAGCAGTCAACAGCAGCAGCAGCCAAGTCCAGACCCTTTAAACTCTCTCATAATCCAGCTGCTTCAGGCTGACCTAACAAGGGGGAAGACCAGAGGGAACCAGAGCGAGCAGGGGAAAAGCAGAGACACTGAGCCGCGGGACACTCTGCCTCCCGTCAAGATTGAAAACTTTCCTTTGGAGGACCAAGGAGATGCAGAGGAGTGGCTAGAAACGCGTCACAGTGATGATTTTCTGATGGACCAGCCGGTGATGCTGTTGAACTCGGACATCCTCAGGCAACACAAGCGGTATAACTCACCGCGAGTGCTACTGAGCGACCGGCCTCCACTGCAGCCACCGCCATTGTACCTTTCTGATAATTTTGTGAGCAGTGTACCGGTCTTAGGGGCAGCAGGAAACAAGACACGAAAGAAGCGTCACACTGAGCACAAGAGCTACCGGGGGGAATATTCTGTTTGTGACAGTGTGAGCGACTGGGTGATGAATAAAACGTTAGCATACGACATCAAGGGACAGCGCGTGACTGTTCTGGCCAAGTTTAAAACCAGTGCCACAAAAGACATCAGACAGTTCTTTTATGAGACACACTGTCGGACCTCCAAGCCTGTCAAGGATGGCTGCAGGGGCATTGACGACAAGAACTGGAACTCACAGTGCAAGACGGCGCAGTCGTATGTTCGAGCACTGACACAGTTTCAAGATCAAGTGAGCTGGAGGTGGATACGCATAAACACTTCCTGTGTCTGTGCATTGTCAAAGAAACGTCGCAGGACGTAAGAGACTTGTTGGGAATTCTACTTCCTGTATAGGATTTTATTTCCTGCTCACAGTGCTTCCCATCACAGGATTATGTGTCATGTCGGTGACCAGCAACAATCTGCTATAAAGTGATGCTTCTACTGAAGAATCTTAGGTCCATTTAAATGATATTTCAACATTAATGTGCTGCTCTAAATCCAAACGCTGGTGCAGCACTGAGGAACTCACTTAAGGGGGTGGGTGGGGGTGTGGGGAGGGAGGCAATAAGTGTGTGAGAGAGAACTGTATATATAAATTATTTAAATTATAAAAAATGCATGTAGTTTATACATGTTTATCTATCTATATATGACCTATGACTATATTTGTGTTATTTATTGAAAGAAGTCTTCTTCAAAAGGATAAACTGTTTATAAAAAGGAACAAAACAATCTAGGAACTCATTCGGAGACTGTAATACTGAGATGGGCTGCAAAGGTGCTTCACAGTAAGACTTTATGTGTGCCTTGACCAGTGTGGCTCCAGAGCTGAGCAATAGGACGTGGTAACTCACAGACAGCATTTGCTGCAAATGGTTTGGTGAGTGAACCTAAAAAAATGACAGAACAGCAGGGACTTGTCCTGTCCTACTGACCAATATGGAGCCCAAATTCTGACCCATTTGAGATTTGTGATCATAGACATGTACACTGCATTCACAATTGACACTACTTTTATGATGTAACGCACAGCAAGCCCATTCTTTCATATGGGAGGCAATTTTGACCAATAAAAAAATCTTCTTGTGGAACCTGCTGGCAGTGACTGGAGATTCAAGATTCACAGACCACCTTGGCTTTGTTCACCAATTTTTAATCTCAACTGGTATCTTGAGCTGTTTTTGTTTCTTCCTTTTAATAAAAATGTATATTTCTTAAAGTTGGAACATTTTCATTATTTAAATGCTAATATGAAACGGTTCCAGTTTTCCTGACCTATACCATTATTTACCTCTTTACAACAAATGCAGCCAATTCCAAACTGTTAGTTGTAAACCAACAGAGCTAATAAGAGTCTATAATTATCCAAATAAACATTTCCTTAATTACTTCAATTTAGGGGGGAAATTGAGTTTATTTATTAGCATTTATCCATTATATGTAATGTCTCTAAAATTTGATAAAAATAAAAAGATTCAGTGTTATAGTTATTCAGTTCACCTTATAATGCCAATGATCTCATAACATAACCCTGCAATATTAAGAGAAACTATGAGTTTGGTGATTGTGGGGAGGAAGAACACCCTCTTAAGAAGAGAAGCCAGAAAAGAAATAAAAACGTGGCAAAAGTCTTTATTTTGTCATCTTTTACATTTACACGAGAGTCAGAAAACTGAAGTTCAGACTAAACAGACTGTTATGTTTATTCACTAATGATTGAAGATAGAGCATTTGTATTTTTCACATTTTAAAAAAAAGTTTTGTTACAAAGACAAAACCAACAATGGATTGATTCCAGTAAAAGGAAATGTCTGTGTCGCCAAACCAGTTATGGCTCCCCTGGGTCTTTATCAGATTGTTACATTGAGTAACATTGCTGAGTACAGCTGAAACTATGGTGAACCATTGTTACAGACAATTATTCAGCCTTTTTTTAAAAAAAAAAAATTTACAACATATTTTTAGGACACATTTTAAGGATGATTGTCTTAAGTTAGCTATTGAGTGTCACAAACTGGAACCTAAAACACATGTATGGTTAGCTTTTGTATTGTCTTAATAAAAACAAGCATATAGATTTTTACTATCCTTGTCTTTATATCAGAGCTATTTTGCAAATTTTCCAGTTCAATGGATATTTTACTCTACTACAGTAGCTTGAAGTGACTCGAATTTCAAAACGATCAGCATTTTTTAATATACAAATTTAAATTAAATTGGTGCAGTTCATCAATTGTATGAAAAAGAACAAAAAAATAATTATTTTATCCAAAAACAGTCTGATCTTTTTTTTAGTCCTAACCTAACTAACCTCAACTAAGTTGTTTTTAATGCCAGATTCTAACCAAGTTATTGGTAATGCCTAAACGTTTTGTTGTTGTTGTTGTTGTTGTTGTTTTTTAAGCATTTGATTAAAAATGATACAAAGGATATGTTAAAATGATCTGACATGTATGACTCAAATTTTGGTATCTGTGTATCTGAACTGCAAAATGACTGACCAATCCCTCCAAAATGGAAAATATGCATTTTGTGTATTTAGACACAAATCAGTGCACACAAGACAGACTAATGTCGAGAGAGGGAGAAAGAAAGGGGTTTAGTAAAGGTTTAATCAATGGTTATTGCTTTCACTAATGACATGTTTTACATTTCTTTTGCAGAAGAGAGAGAGAAAACAAAGGTATTAAAGCTTCTTCTGGTGGGGTCAATGTTCAGATTTTAACCCTTTATTGACCATGGGCCCACCGGCGGGCCCATTTTACAGGTAAATTTGAAGGGCCAGTCAATAAAGGGTTAACAATATGGAAATTAAAAGTTAAAAAAATGTATCTGTTTACTTTAAGCCATTTTACTCAAATTGCAGAACAAAATTTATAAGGTAGTCAAAATTATTTGTTAAATAACTGAAACAAAAAAAGATGCAGGTCCAAATATCTAAAGAATCAACTTAAGTGTCCCAATGCATGAAATGGTAATGATAAATGACAAATGCAGGATAAAATTATCTGATACTTATCACCATATGATATCATCTATAGTATTCAGAGGATGGAAAAACACAAAGTCATTGCAGAGGCTGTATTAAGGGGCAAAAGCTTAAGATCAAAATATTTTAAGTCATTATTTCCTTAGACTAAACATAGGGTAATTATGGGAACAGTTGATACAAACAATCTGCAGCCTTGATGCTGAAAATAATAAACAGGAGATCAGTACAGACAGAATGGCACCAAAACAAAGGCATGAAAAAATCAAATCAAGCAACGCTACAGAAACAGACCGGAGGCAACGTGATTGTCAAAAATGTGACTCAGTCATTATCAAATTCTTGAGCGGTCACTGCAGACAGGAACGTGTATACTAAAGCTAAAAGTATGTTGTGTATCATAATGTGAAATCATAATGATTCAGATGATAAGAAAGAGATTCCACCTCAGGCAGCATACACTGTGAGAGTACAGGGCGGGCCATTTATATGGATACACCGTAATAAAATGGGAATGGTTGGTGATGTCCTGTTTGTGGCACATTAGTATATGTGAGGGGGCAAACTCCTCAAGATGGGTGGTGACCATGGTGGCCATTTAGAAGTCGGCCATCTTGGATACAACTTTTGTTTTTTCAATAGGAAGAGGGCCATGTGACACATCAAACTTATTGGTAATGCCACAAGAAAAACAATGGTGTGCTTGGTTTCAACGTAACTTTATTCTTTCATGAGTTATTTACAAGTTTCTCTTTGTTCACAGCCATTGACATGTCGAAGAGGTTAACACGTGAGGAGCGAAATTGTGTTGATATCTGGTGAACGCAGTAACCGGGTCATTGCAGCAGATTTCAATGCAAGACACCCTACGAGACCACCCATCTCCCATGCTACAGTTAGCAAACTGCTTGCTAAGTTTCGTGAAACTGGTTCAGTGTTGGATTTGCCAAAATGTGGACGCAAGAAAACTGTCACTAATGAAGAAACATCAGTGGCTGTCCTAGCTTCATTCAGCAAAAGCCCACAGCGTAGCACTCGACGCATGTCACTGGAGAATTGCATTAGTCGAACATCCCTTCGGCGGATTTTAGCTACTCACAAATGGCACCCTTACAAACTCCAGCTACTGCAGCATCTCAACGAGGATGACCCAGATCTGCGCACAGAATTTGCAGAATGGGCAAAACAAAAATTGGAACAGGACCCTCAGTTCACGCAGAAGATTTTGTTCAGTGGTGAGGCAAACTTTTATGTGAATGGTGAAGTTAACAAACAAAACCACCGCTATTGGTCTGACACTAACCCACATTGGATGGATCCCTCCAAGACTGTTGGAACAACAAAAGTGATGGTTTGGTGTGGTATATGGGGTACAACGATAGTGGGTCCATTCTTCATCAATGGAAACCTCAAGGCCACTGGATATTTGAAATTGCTACACGATGATGTGTTTCCCTCTTTATGCACTGAAGCTGGCACGTTCCCTGAGTTTTTCCAGCAAGATGGTGCACCACCACATTATGGTGGCCAGGTCCGAGCATTCCTAGATGAACAGTTTCCTGGAAAGTGGATTGGTCGTCGTGGGCCAGTTGATGGCCCCCAAGGTCTCCCAATCTGACCCCCTTAGACTTTTATCTTTGGGGTCATCTGAAGGCAATTGTCTATGGTGTGAAGATACGAGATGTGCAGCACCTGAAACTATGGATGCTGGATGCCTGTGCTGGCATTTCTCCTGCGGTGTTGCTATCAGTGTGTGAAGAGCGGGAGAAGAGGGTTGCATTGACAATCCAACACAATGGGCAGCACATTGAACACATTTTATAAGTGGTCAGAAACTTGTAAATAACTCATGAAAGAATAAAGTTACGTTGAAACCAAGCACACCATTGTTTTTCTTGTGACATTACCAATAAGTTTGATGTGTCACATGGCCCTCTTCCTATTGAAAAAACAAAAGTTGTATCCAAGATGGCCGACTTCTAAATGGCCACCATGGTCACCACCCATCTTGAGGAGTTTGCCCCCTCACATATACTAATGTGCCACAAACAGGACATCACCAACCATTCCCATTTTATTACGGTGTATCCATATAAATGGCCCACCCTGTACATTACCTGTGGCTTGGACTCATTTTCTAGAGTAAAAAATTCTCTAATGAAGCAATCTAACAGCCAAAGAGTCACAGCTGTTGCTGCTAGGCTAAAAACTAGATGCTGCATACATTTTGTTTTTAAAGGTTTTCCTATGGGACATGTAATATTATAATCTGATGTTTGAAACATAATTAAAGTGTAAGAGCCTTTTGCTGAAGATGTAATTGCACATTAATGGTAAGGAAAGAGAAATGAGTGGTACAAAAATGTATGAGATACCAATATAAAAACATGCCCACAAGCAGAAAGAAAGAAACACAAAGACGATAAGCAACATTTCTTTTAATGTTGTGATGGATAAAATTATTAAGCAGACTCCGTGATACAAAACAAAAAGGGTGGTAACTGATACTGCTGCATATATAGTGCACAGCGTATTCCAAAACTCCAAAAGAAAGCAGGGCAGAAAATCAACTAGGCGTGAAGACAAAGACAGGAAATAAAAACAAAAAAAAGTCACTTGAGAAAACAGATATCAAAATAAAACAGGAAACAGTCAAAAGACAACCAAACAGCAAGACATGAAGACCAGCACTATAAACATGATAAAGAAATGATAAAAGAGAGACAGGAGTCCACAACCACTAACGCAGAGACAAGACAAAGGGGGCCAAAGACAGAAAAAACACTTACTGGAAACATAAGAACATTAGAAAGACAATTAATATATCACCAAAAACCAAACCCTGGCACCATGACAGAGATGCTGTTACTAGAGATGTTAAAAACATATCATTTGTTCTATTTTTTTAGCTGAATATATTAAAAATACAAAAAGAAAACTTGGTATATTTTAGCATGGAACAAAGTGTATCCTTAAAAAAAGTGGACAAATCAAAAAGTGGCAGAACTAAAAAACAAACAAACAAACAAACAAACAAAACTGTCTGTAAAAATTAGGGAAAAAAATCTGGCAAATCAATTTGTTGAGTCATTACATTTGTAAACACTGTAGTATTGCACTGTTGTTCTTGCATTAGCAATACAGTCAAGGAAGGTTTGTACAACCCTTGAACCGTTTGGGGCATCTGTCAAAGAAGCTCAAAAACCTTTAAATGGTGTGCAGACTCCGCCCGCTCAGGCGCCCGCTGGTGAATTAATCAGGTGAACCTAGTCCAAATAAAGTCATGAGGTCATCCACTGCAAATCATTTCTCTCTAAAAGTGTTCACTAAAAGTCCCAGCAGTTAGACTGCCAACGGTTACCCATCACCCTTTAGTAATTTGTTATTAATCTGTAGCAGGTGAAATAAGTGGAAAGAGGAGCGACAGAATGTGTGACTTCTAATGACACTGGGTTTTACTGAGAGGTAAAGCTGACTTAAGGAGATGTACATGCATGCAGAGCTGGGATCTGAGGCTGTAATCTCCTATTCTAAGAGCAGCTTACCACTTGTCAGGCTACAGAGTAGAGCTGATCAGCAACACCTTCAGAGTGCTGACTGTGTGTGCTAAGTTTTTTTAATGCTTCAGGTGCACTGCACTGCAAAAAGACTCGATTGAGTATCTAGAAAAACAAATCATAAACCTCTTAACTGTGCAGAAGCTCCTATAATAGCAATACAATGGTTAAAGAAAGCACTGAAGCTCACCAGAAAACGTAATTATTCCTTTTGCATTTGTTCACAATACAACCTATCTATATGGCTCTTTAGCTGTTCATTATAACTGACAGGTCCTCTTAAAACATATATGCCTTCCAACAGGGTAATCATCTCCAGACTCCCGTTGGTGCTTTTGTTCCTTGCCTTAGAGTCAGAGCTATAAGTACATCACCAACTTGTCTAATCTGTGATGTCACAACAACGCACATCTCAGGATAGTATTAGTAGGAGAACTTGGCAAAGGTAGCTGTAAGAGCAGCCAAGATGATTACGTATTTGGAAGTACTAAGGAACCGCTAAGCAGTATCTGTTGCAAGTCGTAACACCTGTGTCTACTGAGGATAAATAAAAGTTTACAGGCATTTTTTCCCACCCTGCAAGCTGTGATCTTTTTCTCACAGAAAGAAAACTAGCATTTCAGGCGATTGCCACACTTATTGGAGAAAAGCAAGTAATGTAGTATTATACCTACTTGGCTTGGGTGTAAGGGTTTTAACTTATATCCTTCTTACTTGCTTGACTAACAAGAAAGGCAGTGGATTATAGCAGGAAATAGGATTCTTTTACACAGACTTGACAGGCGTGGGTGTAAAGCTGGTTTACTGAACTACAAGAGGTTTTCTCTTCTCTGTCCTGAATTGATACTCCTGTGTGTGTTGGGCGATGAGGATTTGCAGGAAGGGGTGTTCAAGGTGAAGCTGTCCACACTGATTGGTGTGTGAAATCAAAATTCTGAACTTAGGCACTAAAAAGCTACTCCGGGGTTTTCATTCAGTCCTGGTGCCTGGTGAGAACCTGAAGGTGTTTGCAGGTGGCAACAAGATCTGGTAACTGTCAGTCCAACTGGAGCTCACACATTACAGCTAGAAAGTAGGAAATTGCTTCAGAGCCAAGAACAGTTTTGAATGTTGACAACTTCTGAAACATTTTAAAACAAACAAAATGAAATGAAACTTTTTCAGAGGTGGTTTAGCTGGAATCTGCAGCATGGCCCGAGGCCTGTAGATCTGATGATTACCAGCATGTGTACAATAAATATATTATATATTTCTTTTTGGCAATCATTAAAAAAAATGCAAACAGTGTTGGTGTTTTTGTCGCTGGGCTAGTCAAGAGAAACTCTGTAAATGTGAGCAAAACAACGGAAATCGGAAAAACACAGCAAAAGCTGAATTATATATATCACAAAACAGAAGTGTTTTTATGGAAACAGTAATATGACAGAACAGAAGTGACAAGCTAATATTATCTACAATATTAAATGAATTATGCGATTAAAACAGCCGGGATTTTTATTTTTGTTATTATTATTATTGTTTTATTTTAAATAAGCTTTTGTAGGGTTTTTCTATTTGCTGGCGTTTTATTAAGTTGCAGTCCATTTGACCTCAGGATTAAAGAGCACTTCAGAGCAGCAGATCATACCCAAAGCTAGTTTTTTGTTCAACATCAGGCATTCCATAAAACGGCTTTGAGGGATCTACTAATACTAGGTTTTTAAACTCCTTGCATTTCAAGACAAAGGGCCTTATATGGTCCTCAAGGAGGCCCACTCACATTATCACCAAAATAGGTATGTTCTTCAGTATCATTTAAATGTGAGTCATTGTTGAACTGCATATTAATGGTGCAATATGCCACTCAATGTGCTGGAATTTGGGTTAAGATTGTTTAAGAGCTTTGTATAGGAACATGTAGGTAGGGATCCAATGAATTTAGCAAAATTTTAAAGCAAACAATTCACTCACAGGTCCTGCAAAAGATACTGTTAAAAGTGTAGCGCTTTGACTTGTTTACCTAAAAAGTAATGGTTAGAACACAAAGGCATCATAAAATCTGCAAACTGATGCATTCACCCTGAACAAAGACAGAAGCATTTTATGAAGTGGAAGTATAGACACTACTTTACCCATAATCTGTTTTCCTCTTTTTTAGCACACCACAAAGATGATAGTGGTGCTGACAGTCTTTGACACTGGAAACCAAAAGAAAAACAGAAGTGATGCCAGAGGCTTGATCAAAAGTCTTAAAGGATTCTAAACCACAGAATATCAAATGTTGACACTGGCTGCGGTTGATAGAAGCCAGCCCACATGGAGGCACTTAATTGGGTGACAATGGGAGGCCTGTGTACATGGTAGTAGGTGAGTGCACATTGGTGTGTACATACACTTCAGGGGATAAGAAAAGAGGAAAGAGAGGAAATGAGAAGGCGCAGTTCACTGAGATGATTGGCAGGTAAAATTTCCTGCGATATTGGGTAGCTGGTCTGTGGTGTGAACATCTGGAGTTAAATGCAGAACTGACCACCCACTGGGTCAGTGTGTGTGTGTGTGTGTGTGTGTGTGTGTGTGTGTGTGTGTGTGTGTGTGTGTGTGTGTGTGTGTGTGTGTGTGTGTGAGCAGACAGAACAAATGGGCAATGAAAAGTGACAATGTTGGAGGTGCAGACACACATAAATAAAATCCATTTGGTCTTTACGAAATCTGCCAATGTGTTGCAATTCTCAACTGCAAAGTCGAATTAGAGCTACAATCAACAGCTTGACACTAAAACAACATGAGTGAACTATGAACACTTTTTTTTTCCTAATAGAAATGTGGAAACCGGAATCTTAAAAACTACAGCAGGACAAACATAATCTGTATTTTGCCGCATGAGAAAGCAAAATGCATCTGATTTTCCTATTTTGTAATTTCTATGAATGCCAATGAGAATATGATGATTTTATTATTATGACTCTTGAGCTGAAGGATGATTGTGTTGACCAGTGTTGGGAAGGTTACTTTTAAAATGTATTCCACTACCGATTACAGAATACATGCCCCAAAATGTATTTTGTAACGTATTCTGTTACATTACTCAATGAGAGTAAAGTATTCTGAATAATTTGGATTACTTAATATATTATCATGGTTTTTACAACTACATGAATTTACTATTGCTGTGTGATTTATTACTATTACTGAAGATTATTCGCCCCATCAATCCCAACTTTTTAAATCTTAATATAAAATGAGTAACAGTAAGGTGGACATTAGGTGAGGCTGCACTTTTAGCAGCGATCTCGTATAGAAAACTATTCCGTGCGTATATACAGTAGCTTGCAAAAGTATTCGGCCCCCTTGAACTTTTCCACATTTTGTCACATTACAGCCACAAACATGAATCAATTTTATTGGAATTCCACGTGAAAGACCAATACAAAGTGGTGTACACGTGAGAAGTGGAACGAAAATCATACATGATTCCAAACATTTTTTACAAATAAATAACTGCAAAGTGGGGTGTGTGTAATTATTCAGCCCCCTTTGGTCTGAGTGCAGTCAGTTGCCCATAGACATTGCCTGATGAGTGCTAATGACTAAATAGAGTGCACCTGTGTGTAATCTAATGTCAGTACAAATACAGCTGCTCTGTGACGGCCTCAGAGGTTGTCTAAGAGAATATTGGGAGCAACAACACCATGAAGTCCAAAGAACACACCAGACAGGTCAGGGATAAAGTTATTGAGAAATTTAAAGCAGGCTTAGGCTACAAAAAGATTTCCCAAGCCTTGAACATCCCACGGAGCACTGTTCAAGCCATCATTCAGAAATGGAAGGAGTATGGCACAACTGTAAACCTACCAAGACAAGGCCGTCCACCTAAACTCACAGGCCGAACAAGGAGAGCGCTGATCAGAAATGCAGCCAAGAGGCCCATGGTGACTCTGGACGAGCTGCAGAGATCTACAGCTCAGGTGGGGGAATCTGTCCATAGGACAACTATTAGTCATGCACTGCACAAAGTTGGCCTTTATGGAAGAGTGGCAAGAAGAAAGCCATTGTTAACAGAAAACCATAAGAAGTCCCGTTTGCAGTTTGCCACAAGCCACGTGGGGGACACAGCAAACATGTGGAAGAAGGTGCTCTGGTCAGATGAGACCAAAATGCAAAACGCTATGTGTGGCAGAAAACTAACACTGCACATCACTTTGAACACACCATCCCCACTGTCATGTTTGGAATCATGTATGATTTTCGTTCCACTTCTCACGTGTACACCACTTTGTATTGGTCTTTCACGTGGAATTCCAATAAAATTGATTCATGTTTGTGGCTGTAATGTGACAAAATGTGGAAAAGTTCAAGGGGGCCGAATACTTTTGCAAGCCACTGTAAAACAGGTCTGTGTCTCCGAACCGTAGTAAAGGGACCTCTGACTAATACGCCGGGTTCCGGGTCGTGCTTGTAGCCAAAAACTAGCTTTACTTTGTTGTCTGGGTCAACTTTGCTAGCGAGAGACAGAGAGAGGCGTTGAAAGGCTGCTCCAACGGAACTTATTGTCCACCCATCTTCTTCCGCTTTGTCCGGGGTCGGGTCGCGGGGGCAGCAGCCTAAGCAGAGAAGCCCAGACCTCCCTCTCCCCAGCCACCTCCTCCAGCTTATCCGGGGGAGCACCAAGGCGTTCCCAGGCCAGCCGAGAGATATAATCTCTCCAGCGTGCCCTGGGTCTGCCCTGGGGCCTCCTCCCGGTGGGACATGCCCGGAACACCTCACCCAGGAGGCATCCTTGTCAGATGCCCGAACCACCTCAGCTGGCTCCTTTCGATGTGGAGGAGCAGTGGCTCTACTCTGAGCCCCTTCCGGATGGCTGAACTTCTCACCCTATCTCTAAGGGAGAGGCCAGCCACCCTTCGGAGGAAGCTCATTTCCGCTGCTTGTATCCGCGATCTCGTTCTCGGAACTTATTGTTTCGGAGGAAAACACAAACACAGTGTACAGTCGAGTATTAATAGCTTACTTACAAATGGGCTCGTCAGGCACTCTTTTTGGCTGCAGTGGTTATTACTATATTTACACGCTTCCATCTCCCGTTTCTGCTCGGTGACAACTCGTACTCGTTTTCGACTCTCCTTTTTCTCCCTCCCTGGCGCACACAAACACATAACGGGTATGGCAGTCCATTCTTCTTGCAGCATGGACTACACTGCCCATGAGGCTACATTCTTTAGGGCTATGTCTGTAACACTCTGCCTATTGCTTCGTATTAAAACATTTTTTGAATAATTTTTAAAAATATTTCTTCACGTCATTATGCGGGCCGCAAATAGAGGTGACATGGGCAGCGAGATTGAGACCCAATCATTAATTATTCATATTTTGTATTTTAAATAAATAATGGCAGTACATGTATTCCGCTACTCCCCAACACTGGTGTTGACTTAGTTGACTTATCTGTTACATTATTATGTATTTAAGCGCCATCAGGTGTCTGTAGACATCTGCAAATAGCATGTTGCATGCTACCTTAACATGAGCAGAAACACAAAACTGGGACTAACAGTCAGGCAGTCCTGCAATCTGACCTGACCGATAAGCAGCAGCTAACTTTGCTAATTTGGTAACTGAAGAAATCATGACAATAACAAACTTTCACTTAAAGAACATTCACATCACACTGAGGTGTTATGATGGCAGCAAATTTGCTACTGAGACTAAAACCAATTCTTCCTCCAGGCTATAAACACATAATTTCATGTCTACTTCATGAACAACTCAAGTCGCCATTCTTGGAACTGAAGCTTTTGCCACCTATGTACGGTGGCTCTGAGAGTTTTAATCCACTGCAACTTAAGAACACACCAGCCAGAAAGTCACAAAAAACACAACAGAAGTGTTTTGGGCGGCAGAATAATGTGATGGAACAGCTGCTGAAGTGAAAACCTAATGGTATACACCTAATAGCAAACATGTATCTACAGTATTATGTGAATTATGCATTTAAAACACATATTACTTACATATTTTTGTCCCTCACAACACACCAACACACCCTCACAACACACCTCCAGTTCTTTTACGTCTCAGTCCCTTCCAAGTTTTAGTTTCTGTCACGTTTGCAGCTTTTCCATCTTCCCAAAAACACTTTCATTCAGAGATTTTTTTTTTCTATTTGTATTGTATCTTGTTCAACTTCTGCTCATTTAGTATGTCTTTGAAGCATTTCTATTTGCGAATGTTTTCTTTAGTTGCAGTGCAATTGAACTCTCTGGCCGCCATACTTACTGTAAGCACTGGCTTCAGTATTTTGTTCCAAAGATCTCACCAGTGTTGGGCAAGTTACTTTGAAAAAGTAATTAATTATAGTTACTAGTTACTTCCTCAAAAAAAGTAACTGAGTTACAAGATTCTAAAAGTAATTAATTACTTGAAAAGTAACTATTACGTTACTTTAAAAAAAAATGTTTAACCCTCTGGGGTCCAGGGTATAATTAGCCATTTACTACTTTTGATTTTCCCTCCACATTTCACCTTTAAAAACTATTTACTTTGCCTTGTTTGGTATCATCCTTTTCAGCACAACCTCACGTGTCTGAATTTACAGTTATGTTTTCATTTTGACATACCGTATTAACACAGTTGATCTAAAATCAGACAAAAAACATAAAATCAGAGTAGAAAAAGTTATATTTTTTACTGTAACAACCACAAACATGTTTAATGAATCATATTTCATAACTTAAAATGCAAATATAAATTGTCAATTTTAAAATCATATGCATAAGTTATTTGCAGCCATTTACCTTTTAAACTATTTACATAACCATCAGGTGTTCTGCAATCAATAAGATGCCACACAAATTATTTGTGCCACTCCCAAAAAAAAAGAAAATTTCTGTCCACTATAAAGGAGAACATCACAGCCTGATACCTGCAGGTCTGACAGCAGGAGGTGTATCACTCCTGTTTTCTACCTGGAGACAGCAGTCACCTCATTGTTCTGACACACAACACAAAACTATCCACAACACATTAACTACACACTCCAAACACGCTAAACGTCACAAATCTCTCACATCTCTCTCTCTTTCTGCTGTCTTTCTTTCTCTCTCTCTCTCTCTCTCTCTCTCTCTCTCTCTCGCCCGGTGTCACTCCTAAAACTTCCCCCGCTTCCAAAACAACCAAATGTCATGTTGCCATATCGTTTTTGATTGGTCTACATGGTACATTTTTCCACCAACATGAAAGGGCTGTTTTTTGTTTATTTTGTTTTGTTTTGTTTTGGTCATAAGCAGGGAGTGCTTGCTAGCGCTGTCCGTAGACAGTAAATACATTCGTCCTGAATGTATTTAGAAAAAATGCCGCGCATATATTGTTTATCATGACTCTGGTTTTACGTGGCCTATCAACACAATTTAAAAACTGGCACATTGTTGCTTTGTCATCTTGAAGTGGTCATGTGATTGGCTTACCACAACTACTTTATTCTTCCTCAGTCAAACAGCAGCACTCATGCGATTGTTTTGCCCCCTGAGCTCCAGGTGTTGTACCAAAAAGTGATCGTCGTGCAGAAAGTGATTGCCGTCCTCGGGAACATGCGCAGCTGCTTAAAGCTGCAGCGCCCAGATTACTTACAGCTACTTCCCTGCAACTGATATAAGATGCGGTAAGCTGAACACAGCTTCAGCCGTCTGTTTGTTGAAAAAAAGTAACGTGACCGTACCGCATTTTCTTGTTAGTAACGGTAACAACGTTGTAACGATAGAAATAGTAATTAGTTAGATTACTCGTTACTGAAAAAAGTAACGCCGTTGGTAACGCCGTTACTTGTAACGCCGTTATTCCCATCACTGGATATCACTTTCATACTTCTACAACCCACAGGCTCGTGCTCAAAATATTAGATGAAATTTGGCAACCCTGCTATAAATTTGCTGCACACTTTAAAACAATAAATCAAGTGTTAAAGAAAAGAACGGTTCTTTGATAACCTTTATTGTAAAAAGAGGTCTGCAACACCCACATGATCACTTTATTCAGAGCAGCTGTCAGTCAGTGTACAATGTTTCTATAAAGTATCAAAAAACTGATTAAAACGAGTTTACATATTAACAATTAAACCACGTTTGGGAAAGATCATATTTCTTTCATTGTTATATACAGTAACAAACTGATGGTCAGGCACTTAACCCTTCGTCTAGCATTAACCCCAGTTAAAAAAACAAACTGGTTCTTCCTTTTTATCGTTTCTCTCTGTAAATTTAGACTGGAAGTTAAAGCAGGATACAAAACTTGCATCACAGTTACAGTTTTTAATGCAACTCTAATTCAAAACCCTCTTGCTCCTAAAAACCAGTGATTAGTCACACCACCCAAGCTGACTCCAGTGTGAGAAATTGTCTACGGTCCTTGTGGCAAAACATCTTTTTAAACCACCAATATGTTCACACTAAGAGTTAAGATAAGAAAAGAAATTCATTTTAAAAAATGTGGTCTCCCCTCCTCCACCCACTCTTTCCTCTCATGAGCCTATACATTTTTCAGAGAAGGAAATTAATCCCACTGGATTTTTGCCTGTGTGGTGTCTTTTGTTAAGCAAACCTAACCCGTATGTGTTTCTGTTTTCCACTGGTGGATGATTCACACCCATCAAAATCTTTGTATGTGTTATTGCATGAATATTTTGGTTGGAAATCCACCGAGAATACAAATTGTGCTCTTTTATTTTCCTCTGGTTGGGAGCTCAAGTTTATACAGCTGGGCCTTACTTGTGATATGAAGTGGTTGAAGCTGCATTTGAAAATATAAAATCCTCCATGTCTGATCAAGTATGTGTAGATCTACAAGAGCTTTTGAAAATCACTGATTAAAGCTCCACAGAAGTGATGAAGTCTTTTAAATGTCCACATTTCATTCACAAATAAGAATTTATATAAATGAAATAAAATGAAGAGATTGTCAAGCAGTTGTCTCCATTACCGATTCTTTTATTCCCAGTTGTTAAGAGTGTGGGTTCTTTGGCTGATCTCTGTAAATAGAAAAATAAAGCAATGGAGTCTACACACAATGACCAGATTAAAAAAACGCAACTTTCTAAATAAAAAATCTCCAAAACACATTACAGGGTAAAGTGTCTGACAGCAGTAATGAAGGTTAAATGCATGCTAATAGATCAAGAGGCACTTCCATAACACATGCTGCTTCATGTCCCCAACGGATTCAAGGTCTATCGTTCCTGTTTTTATAAAATCTCTCAAGGCCATAGAACTAAATCCTTTGACATTTCAAATGACATTCTATACACTAAATTGCTTTTATTAGGGTCTTTTCTCATTTTTTGTTATAAATGGTTTATGTTTCTTTTTTACTCTCTGTGGAATCAGTACTTTTTGTACTTGTTATTTTAAAGACTTTGCACTGTGTCAAGTCCTACAGAATTAGTCTTTTTCCCATGCCACATCAAAGCCTCATGGAAGACAGTGATGGAAACATGAACCCTGAGCTTCAGAGAAGAGACAGATATCTTCTCCGCAGTACTCCTGTTCCCATAACTCACTGACATAATGTTATTTTAGTTCCTGCTCGAGAAAAGTCGTGACCTAGGAACTCTAAATGATACCTCGTAGCATTTTCTCACTCTCTGAGTGGCCTAGTTTCAGTCATAAAATATTCATGTTTATATTTTTTAGTAACAAAAAATGGAAACATCACTCCTTTGGGCAGATTGATCACTATAAAAATATCATAAATTTTTCTGCAGTTCACGCAGAGATGGTGTCATTAATCACTGAGTCTCGCTACCAGACAAACTAGACTAATATGCATATTCATATACATTCATCTTACAGCACTGAATGGAAGATTAATATGTTGATCAAACATTTTTTCTGAAAACCATAAATACATTAATTACATGTTGACCTGCAGGTCTCTATAACTCTCTAGTCTAGATGGTTGGGGTCATTTTTAGGGACAATATGAAAAATTTGGAGGTCCAAAGTAGTTCAAATATAAACTGTTATTATTAAACAACTCATAGATCATCCAGAGCAACCAGTTTACATTTCGCGTGAGTTTTTAGCCACAGCTGAAGTTTTAACTAGTCAACGCTGGCTCTAAATGGCGATGTGTTTGTTGAAACTTTCTCAATGTCTATTTGATGAATTGTGTTGAAATTTCATAATGAAATCCTCTGCGTAATTGTTTCACAGGAGAAAGGATCAAAATGTAGAACACAGGATAACTGGAAATAGTACAAAATCAAATCTGTGTATATTCCCAAACAGACAACAGGTTATGCACAGGTTTACTGTTATTGTGCCTAATAAACCAAGTGAGGACCAGGGGAAAGGCACAGGCCTAGAAACAGTCCAAAGAGTCCTGCTTAAATGGAAAAAACACGGGTGACACAGGAAAGCTTGGGAAAGAAAGACAAACTGGCAACTAGGGAGTGCTAGACGGGAGGTATATATAGGCTGGACTGATTGGGTAATTGAACTGTTGTGTTGCCCAAAAAGAGAAGGACACAAAATTGAAGTTAGACCTCACAGCTATATGTCACACAAAGATGTTAAAATAAAACAGGAAATAATTAAAAACAAACCCTAGAATTTAAACTGGGTCCCAAATGAAGCTGTAGTTGTCTTTGTTGACTTGTGGCACCACCTTGAGGATGACAGCAATTGAATTTCGGAGATATTATACTTACCATAGTTAGAAATAAGGAGAGAATTCTCCCTGTAAAAATGAAATCTTCAAAAAGTATTTTCCAAATAGGGTAAGGAATTTTTAACGCAGGTTTTCCAAAAATCCTTGTTGGATCTTATTTTGGATGCTTACATTATTTTAATTTGAACACAAAAATAATAGATGAAGTTATTTCACAAAATGTATGGTATACCCACCCCTCTGATGCTACCAGTCAGCTGTGTATCCATTTTCATGGTATACAACGTGATGACCCAGATCATTTTGCTGCTGCTTGAGGTTTTCTTTCAAATTCTTCATGATTCCTTCCACTTTGACAAGATTCCCAGTTCCAGATACACTGAAGCATCCTCACAGCATAATCCTCCCGCCACCATGTTTCACTGTGGAGATGGTGTTATTTCGATGGTGCTCCCTTTTTTCTCCAAACATAAGTAGCCTCTCTGTGGCCAAAGCGCTCTAGTCTCATCTCATCTGACCTTAGGACGCGCTTCTGGTATTCATAATGTTTCTCCAAGTTATCCTTAGCATAAGTTGTGCTGTATGTGTAAGGTGTTTCTCCTGCATAAGTGGAGTTTTTCTTGCTAGTCCATTCCTGTGCAGGGTTCAAGTTATTGTCTTCTTTCTTTGAGACTACGTTTCCCAACTTGGCTAAGTCATTGGCAGGAGTTCTGGGGTCTTTAGACATATCTTTCCAGTCTTTAAAATCTTTTGTTTCCTACCTTTGCCAGGCTTGTTTTGTGTTGTGTGCCTCACTTTGAATTTCTTGATGATAATTGGAAAAGCTGTAAAAATTTATTTATCCATCTCCTGCTTTGTGAGCATCAACTATTCTTTTTCTTGAATCTAAATAGATTTTTTGTTTTGGTTTTTGGCATGATCCTTTCCCAAGTGACTGCTCAAACTACAGAAGTTTTTGCACTGTGTGTAAATCCTGTAAAGTAACCCTCAGCCTTGACTTGATTTTAAAACGTGTGAGCATTACAAAGCTTCAACTTAAGCTTAAGCCCTAAGCAACAGACAGTGAAATCAGACCCTTGGGAAAAACTGAAAAAAATTTGATCGCCTCACCTTAATATAATCTTTTTTTGTTTGTTAGCATACCTTGTTAGCATGCCAAATGGCAAATTAAAATGGTGCACACAGTATATATTATACCTGCTAATCATTGACCCGGCAGATTCATCAGTATGAGTATGTTAGCATGCTCATGAATTAGCCCAAAGCACTGTTTTGCCAAATAACCTGACAGCTCTGAGCTGTATTTATCTGCAGCGTCTCCATGTTAGCAACACAAACCAAATTCCTTTTAGCTAAATTATACTTGGTTTATTGTAGCCGGAGGTGTCTATGAGAAAACCCTATCAGAAATTTCCATGAACATCTAAAGATCATAACCCGAAGAAACACTGAGCTGGCAAACAAATTTAACATGTTCAGGTGTGCTCAGTCTTGTGTTGAACTGCATACTTTAAATAGATGAAGATGATGATGTGGAGATATTGGAGCCATTGGACTGAATGTAATGAGATGTCTTATGCAGGAAAAATAAGCCCAAATACATGCATGGTTATTTCAAACATAGGTTTTTTCTGCTGGGATTGGGATGATGTTCAACACAGCCTTGTTAACGCAACATCCAAAGAAAATCACCCACATACACATCCTGCCCTGACAGAGATTGAGGTCAGGGGATTGTCCAAACAGTGCCACGCCAACAACAATCTCATACAGTCAAAACACTATGCTGCCTGGGATAAGATAACAGGATCTGAAATCAGAAATATACACACATAGTAAATACATAGCCACAAAATTAATTTAGCTTTGGCATGGGAAACACAGGAGGCATGGACATGTGACCTCTGGGGGTGCCCTGTGGTGTCTGGCACCAGGAAACTTAAGAAGATCCTTGCATCCTATGAGTTGCATTGTGAGCCACACAATGTTTCAACTGGTCAGTTTGTATCCACACATTGATGTACATGTGTAAAAAGGCAAAAAGGGGATATTCAAATCCCTGTGGTCACCATCTGTGGGCTCACACAAACAAGCACATACTTTCACTTGCACTGTAATGACTATCCTGTGGGTGAGACGCAGTCCACTGGGGCCTGGAGCTATGCTGGACAAACGTATACAGATAGGAAGTTAAGCCTCTTGCAAAGCACGACTTAGTGACAGAGGGATCAGGCGTTAAGACATAAAGCATGTTAGGATGGTTCATGACAAGAGCTTTTAAGAAGAGTCACTCCAGTTCAGCAACACACTCACATCTAAGTTCACTCAAGCATTAAGATATTTCTAATGTAAAGGAATTTGATAACTTGATTACTTGAAGGTTATTTCAGTTAACCTCTGTGCTTAATAAAACTTTACCATCAGTATTTATCTGCAGCTGTGGATGGATGGCTGTCACTGAAGAACCAAGGGGACATTAAAATCTCATGAGAATTTTGGAGGAAGTTGTAGGATTGGAGTCTAATGTGACCATATTTTATAGTGTGTAGAACTCTGGGGATTTTTATTTTATTTTTCTTTGTGTGCCTTTGTAGGGTTATAAGTTTAAAGTTCTAACTGAACTACTGAACAAAGTCTATTCTCATATAATTATTCATCCTATTGCATTTTTCTTTCCAAGCACATCCCTCATCCAGTGACGTAAACTAAGAATATAAAGTGGATAAAAACTACAGTTACTTCTTGAAGAGCGTCAAAGTCTCTCAGGTTTGTGTTCAAAAGCTAGGGTAACATGTGCTGACAGAGACTGACAGATTGATTGCTGCATCAGGTGTTATACTAATGTTGTGGTAAAGAGGTAGTTAAGCTCTCAACTTACCTGCCAATCTGCCTAAGTTCCAACACTCAGCTGCAGTCATGAGCTTTGGATAATGCCCTTGAAAATTAGGATAAAATTAGTAGAGTCAAAGAGCAATCTGTGCATTTACAAAAAACAACCATTACAAGACAGTGTGGAAAATGATCTTATGTGACAATATAAGTTTTGAGGTTCAATTAGATTTTATTGCTTAAGATATCGCAAGCCTGTTACAAGTTAGTTTAAAGAAGCCAAAGCTGATACAGCTGGGTTTTGTCACCTATGCAGGTGTCCCATTTTTCAGCCAAAGAACTGGACTTTTTAATTACTGCACCATGTAGTACTATAAAATAGTTGGTCTTCACAAAAAAAATAAATAAAATAAAATGCAAACTTAATGCTTTAGAAAAAAAAATTAATGAAGGAAGCATAAGGAGCATCAATTCGGTTCAATTTTATTTATTTTCATAGCACTATTTTTAACAGTCACCCCAAGGCACTTTATATTGTAAAGTTACAACCCTACAATAATACAGAGAAAACATGAAAATCAGACAACCTTGTCTGAGCAAGTACTTGGCAATGGTGAGAAGGAAAAAATCCCTTTTAACAGGAAGAAACTTCTAGCAGAATCCAATCATAGATAGATCGATAGATAGATAGATAGATAGATAGATAGATCGATAGATAGATCGATAGATAGATAGATAGATAGATAGATAGATAGATAGATAGATAGATAGATAGATAGATAGATAGATAAAGAGGTGGACAGAGGTGGACAGGACAAAAGACACGTGTTAGAAAGCCAGTATTTCTATTCCTAATGTTGTGTCACTTATATAAAGTAATAAAGTTGGATGCTCTTATAAAACACAGCTAAAGTTTCAAACAAAAGTTCAGACTTTGGTCATTTCGGACAGGCAGCCGAATGCATCTGTTGCTCTTTCTGAGGGGAAACCAATCAGAAAAGTTGTCATAAACTGAGGGGGAAGGAGCAAAAAACTTATAAACCGCAAACCTGAACTAAGCCCCAGCATAAAATAAATAAGAAATATTTTGAAAGTCAATCTAGTAGAATTCACAAATATAACTAGCTGAAATTGGGCTAATCGATCCCCTTTGAACTGGAAAGCTGGAATAACTTGTTAATTTTAAATATAAAGCTTAAATTATTTCATTAAAAACATAGTGTAAGTGAGCTCATATTAACTTTTAATGTGCTTTTGTTTATGTGATAGAAAGCCTAGCTTTATTTTTTGATGAGCATTAGAAGTACTTGTACACAGTCATATCTAAGACACTGCTTAATCAACAATAACAATTATCCTGAACACCCAGGAGCCTCTCTATAGGAGCTCTTTGCTAGCTAAATTTGGCCAGCAAGATGAATTCATGACTGGAAACAGTCATGAATCCACAATGATGAAAGCCTAAATACAGCATAACTGATATAACAATAACAACACAACAAAACTAAAGATTTGACATCAAAATTCTGGCTAGCCTTGCACTTAGCAGTGAAGAAAATTTTCTCACTGATTTTTTAAAATCATGTAGAAGTTATTAAATTAAAGCATGTAGGCAAATATAAAAATAATTTCATGAAAGCGAGTATACATTCTAAACATATTTCATTTCGTTAAGAACATTGTCTGTGTTCACATTAGCGAACTCATCGGTTGGAATTAAAAACATGCCCTCGTCAGGCATTTGCCAGACAACTGACTCATTTTTCTTGAAACGACATTCTCAGACATTTTGGGAGCCTCCAGGGAGAAGCTGTAGGATGTGACTGAGTAGAAAGACATCTGGGCTACCTTGGTTAGCCTGATGCCACTGGTCAAAAAAGGATGGGAACTAGAATCAGAGGCCCAGTGGGAGTTTAGCATTCTTCCTTAAATGATATACACACCCAGCCTATGTAAATGGTAAGTAAGTACACTTTGTAACCCACTCTGTTCTGTAACTTATAGTTATTAAGTGAGAAAAATCCTAAAACAGAAGTTTGGTTCTGTGTGTTTTTCCCCACATGCCCATAAAAGACAACATGAAAACTTGTTCTAATAAAAATGGATTACAGTGGCATGAAAGAGTCCAAGAGGGCAGTAATGACACTGACTGAATCCATGTACGGAGAAGCATCTGTTGTGAGTCTGGGATGAGATGGAGCACAAACAAAATAATCAAAAATCATTGCAAGTGATCTGTATAGTGATTGTGTGAAAGACATTTGCATAACCACCTCTGATACTTTAAGTTGGATCACATTTCCCTATGCTGTATTTCAGTGGAGAAAGTTGATGAATATCCAGAGGTTTTGCATTCTTACGTGATGTGGGATAGAGGACCAGGGTGTGTGTTTGTGTTCCTGTTTGTGTATCATTGTATTTGTGGTGTTTGATTTCAAGATGTTTCTTGTTTCTAAGCCGTACCATGATATTATTGTCATCATAGTTATTTCTTACTCATTCCATCCAATATTATGATCAGGACTAATGCAGTTAGCATGTTACTGTTAGGCTGTTACAGTGCTGAAGGATCATCGCCTTTCAGTTATCGTTGATTATAACCAAATGTTTTAAACAGGACAAAGCATGCATGGCTTTCATTTAGGCTGTGTGGGTTTCAGACTCGTATGCAGGCATGCTACAACAAAAAGAGGTCTTTTACTATGTGATTTTTCTCTGTGACTTTGTTCCTGGGGTTAACAACTTGTTTAAAGCTTTTTATAGCTACAGTTATATTTGTTGCACCTTGTAACAAGGAAATATTGTAGGTAAAACAGCAATAGGGGGGAGGACAGAGGGCATAAACTATGGCAGAACGAGCATTAGAGAGAATGACCATCAACCTTACCAGTGGAGGTAAAGAGAAAGCTCAAAGACGAGCAGTGAAAAAGCAACAAGCAAAAGGAGCATGAGAAAGAGTCTGTTCATGTGGTCCACAGAAATAAATTTTTGTTTTCAAAGCTATAGTCCATTGGTGTGAGTTACATAGTAACCCCCAATTTGGTGGTCAATTTATGCTGCACTTACCAATATCTACCTCTGACATGTCAGTTCCACCGTCGCCTTGCATCGTTACCTGCAATTCCAACCCCTCCGCCACCCCGTCATCCACCTTTGGCTGGATTTTGTTCAGCAACCCCCAATTCCATACCATATACCAAAGAGTGATGAACTCTGATGCATAGACACCAGAATATAACTGTATTCTGCTGCTGTACAAATAATTTCAAAGTTGAGTTGTCTGAGGGAAATTCAAATATTTGACATTATTAAAGAAAACCAAAAAGAGGTTTAATGAACTATTACCAGGAAGTTTTTGTAGTTCTTTATTATTCGTATATAACTGTTTTGTTATCTGTGGAAAGTTCCTGGCAAATAAAGTTCAAAGTTCATATAGCAGCACAGACTGTACATAAAAGACGGTTTCTGGACTTTATAGTTTTAAGCATTACCACCATGTTTATTTTTGTTGTTGTTATTGTGTTTGATTTTATTAAGTAACAGAATAATAAAATATCAGAACTTTACTTGTTAAAACTGAAGCACAAACTTGTTGAATGATTTGTGTCATACAGCAGGTCAGATTTTTCATGAGAACATTTTAATCCCAGAATGACTTTGGAGGTAGCCTCAAGTGGTCGTTTTAGGAGATGCAGTTTTTGGCGCATCAGTGTCGGCTTCATTCTTCAGTCCAGGAAACTACTGCGATATTTCATGCAAAATATCTGCACTGAAATTCATGCCTTTATTGTGTTTTATAGACAGAATCCAATGTCTCAGTGAGTCTGAATGAGAAATTGGAAAGGAAGTGATCCCTGCTGTGAAAAGTTTCACTCAGCTTTGACTTCTCTTGGTCACATCTCCTGATCTGAATTGATACAGCAACAATGTAACAACACTGTGGTAGAACGTGTTCAGTGGAAACACTCAGAGCCTCAGTGCTGCATATCCATCATAAGAGCAGCTAATGTGGCTGTCAGGCTCCTTTTTAGCAGCCTGCTGAAAATGCTATTAATTAAAATAACAGAGTATCATGAACTTTACTCATCCCAGATGGGGCAGAATAGCAGCAGAATGCCAGCTGCTAAGACAAATGTAGGTGTATATTTACAATGCTGACAATTATTTTTGACCCATGTGGGCATATCAAAATGGTACTTCTCTATACCTGAGGATACAAAGATTCATATTTTTTATTAAATAGTTAAATTAAATGATGAAAGCTGTTGGTTTGTTTCGATTAGCATACAGACTAAAATGTGCCTGTACCTTTTAAAAAAAAAAAAAAACAAGGGTAATTTTTTTTTTTTACCTTGACAAACCCGCCTTAATTCTTACTGTATGTCATCGTGGTTAAGATACAGTGACCCACGAACTTTAATTTTTAAAAAGCGTCACCTATTCATTATGCTCTTCTTGGCTTCCTGACTTTTTATTAGCAGGATAGTGGCAATTCTATCACTGCACTGTGGAAATGACCAGCATTTAAGTGTTGCGCTGTTACTGTACAAAAACGTCCATGACTCCGATCGTCAGCTTTCTGTTGGGACTCTGAGCTGAGTAAGGACACATCTGTGGGTATTCTAAAAGATTGAGCAGAAGAGGAGGCAATCAGAGCGGGGTGAAAAAGATCTCAAAACACATTGAACCCGAAAGAGTGTGTAAAAAGAGAGGACACAGTTCTTCTTGACCTACAGGTGAGTTGAGCTAATTTCTGATTAGCTATTTAACTCTAAATGCTATAAAAGTTTTCAAAGATTTTGAAAGAAAATTAAATGTGTGACATAAAAGCATCACTGAGACTTAATAAAATGTGAACATCTGTGTGTCATGAGCTGCAGATCTGTTGTTTAAGATGACGCACGAGAAGAGGTTTCAAGGCATTCCCATGTCAAAGGTAAGTTACATGCTGCTGGGATTGAAGACTCATGGGTGTAGGGTTGAAAGTTTCTTCATATATTTATTCTTCACCAACCAGATAGATAATTATCCTCAGATAACATAAAGTAGAAGAATTCTGAGAAAAGCCAAGAAAAGAAACACAGTAAATCAAATAAACAGTTTCCATTTCCTCGGTGCATTTGTTCCACATGTGTATTTGTCATTTGGGTTGAGATCTTGTGAGGCGGCTGAGGTCATAGCAGATGTCATTTAGTGTCATTTTTATATTCATGAGACCTTTTGGTGATCCCAGTAAAAGGGTGACCTAGTTATGAAGCAGCACTTATCTCTTGTCCCGCTGTCCTACATATTGACAATGTCCTACATTTGACTGCTTCAAGTTTATATAAGTGAACATTTGTAAAACCTGGATTCAACCCAGTGAATATGAAGGAAGCAGGGAAGGCAGGCATCATGGTAAAGTGCAGGTTTATATGTCTTTTGCTGTCACTATGCCCAAGGGGGAAGCAGTCACCAGTCACCACAAAGTTACAAGCTATTCAGACCTTCCAGAAAACGTAGTGGTGTAAAAAAGTTAAAGTAAAAAAAATAATCTCACACAAGAAAAACAACATGTCATAATTAGCTAAAACATGTTAGAAAAACCAATGCATGGCTGCATTCCAACTCAGGCAGCATGCTAGCAAAGTGACTTCTTAAAGTGAATTAAAATACACAAAAATAAATGAATTTTAAAAATTTTCTAAAAATTTTATACATTTATTTTTGTATTTGGTAATTTTACCCAAACACATACTTGCCAGTTCTCTAGACAAAAACATTTAGCATTGTTAGCGTGCATCACTGGACATTAGCATCTAGTCACGGGTGTTGCACTTACAGTAACATATGTGGCATAAAACTATGAACAGAAGCTTTATGTGAATCATAAAGTGTGGTGTGTGTAAGAATGAATGCCACATAGAAATGTAACTTCAATGAGTCTCTAGTAAGCCATTTCACTGAAATACTGAAAATATCCAGACACCACCAAGGGACTACTTTTTCACCACTTCACCATATTGCCTGTGTTCCAGCATTGACGCTGTTTCATGACACTCACAAAAGCCGCTTTTCTGGTTCTAGTCAATGAGAGGTTTGTGTAAAGAGGAGGACTATGCATTTCTGAGAACATCGGAAAGGACAGAAGGAGCGGCGGCTTTAGGGGACGACTGGAGAGACAGGAAGGAAGAGAAGGTATGGCAAGTGTGACAGAATCAAATATTACACCCCACTTATGATGCACAAATTTCATGTATATCCATGTGTGTGTGTGTGTGTGTTGTGTGTGTGTGCATGTATGTGTGTCTGTGTGATTTAGGTCCGCAGGCGATTAGAGCAGGAGCAGCAGGAAAAAAAACGACTCAGAGAAATAGAGGAGAGCAAGAAGGTGAGCAGATGCGTGCACACACATACACACATGACTGGATGGTTCACACTCTACAAGTCCATACATCTGCAAAACAAACATAGTCTTCACTTCCAACCTTTGGCACAGCATGAAGGTTTGCGCTAACTGACAGCAGCTTAGACTCAACAGCTTGTACTTGTTTCTTCTTAGAAACCACATGCCTGTTACACACACATACACACGCACACACAGGTTGGACCCAGTAGCCAAACAGTAGTAACTGAATGTGACCGGTGCGGTGATAGATCAAGCCGGCCATCAGCACTATTTATTGGAAACCAGGCACTGAATGGTTTTAGCCTTTCAGAGTTTAATGATTGAATGTTCTTGATTGGAAGGATGCTTTCCATAACACTTTTTAAAAAGCTTTTTCAAGCCGGCAGCCAAGGGTTTTGTGTGAAAATGATCTTCCTTATTAAGTTATTAGCAAATACCAAAAGTGAACTCAGTGTTTTTTGTTTGTTTTTTTATTTCCTTCACTTATGAGGCACACACACTGTGAAGGTGACTCATTTATTCACATTTTAAGACGGCAAGCTTAGGTTTTCGTGAGACCAGGTTGTAGTAATCAGTCTGATGGAAACAGAGAGCTGAACTATCAAGTAGACGGGCCGTGGTGTGACGCCAAATCAATGAGCATTAATCTACCGTTGAGGTTCACTTTGTTGCTCAGGGCAAAATCAGATCGACTTCCATGGAATTAACAGTCTAGGCAACACAATTCTGGCCCTCTGTCAAGACTGCCAGGGTTTATCAGTCGCTTTGGGAGAGCATGCAGACACACACGCAGTAGAAGAAAGAAATAGACATTTGGCAGTATGAAACAAAAGAAAGTGGTTTTGCATTGATAGTGCGGATTTATTCAAAACACAACACAACACATAAACAGTTGCCAAAACAGATGGACACTCTCATGGACTTGGAATGTAGCATACACTAAACAGCTGTGGACGCTTTGAGCAGTTGCCCAATTTTTGACAAGAGCGTGTTAAGGTCAACAGGGGACAAGGGCTTGCTGTTGCTGTCAGTGTTTCTGCTTCTCTGCAGAAAAAATAAAAAGACAGGAAGCTGATGACAACATTTACCCTGATAGAGTAGACAGTCACTCTCACAACAGTATGGAATGTACTTTCTGCTGAACCCTAACTTAACCCCAGAGCCACACATCAAAAGTACACACAAATGTGCATGGACTCAGTGACTTATGACCTCTGACATATGCACAGAGAACACAGAGAAACATACAGCCAATGCAGAAAAGCAACCTGAACCCAAACAGACCCCCAGTCTTCATTAAACAAGGGTTAATCTGTATATAATGTCACACGTGCTCACCACTGGAATGCGTCAATCGAGCCATATGAATACCAGAAAACCGTTGTAATGTTGACAAGTCAACATGGAGATTTAAGTGAGTGCATTACAATGAATTCAACCAAAATAACTAAACAAAAAACTTAATAGATGGGTGTCTTTTAAACCTAAGCTATATTGCCAAAAGTGTTCACTCACCCATCCACGTCACTGAATTCAGGTAATCGCTTCCATGGCCACAGGTTGATAAAATCAAGCATCTGGGCATGCAGACTGCTTCTACAAACATCTGTGGAAAAAATGCGGCGCGCTCAGGAGCTCAGTGAATTCCAAATGAATTGGTACTGTGATAGGATGCCACCTGTGCAAAAAGTCCAGTTGTAATTTCCTCACAATTGAACTTGTCATGAGGAATTAATTCAGCTGCATCCAGGACTTACTGATTTTTACAGCCTGGTCTTGGACAACTGAAAGTCCTTGAAAAAGGACTTGAATCACCAAGCAAAATGCAAAGTGTCAGATGTAGTGGTGTAAAGCATTTCTCTGGAGTGATGAATCATGCTTTCCTGGGAATCCAAAGAACGAGTCTGGGTTTGGTGGTTGCAAGGAAAACAGTACTTTTACTGACTGCATTGTGCCAAGTGCAATGTTTAGTGAAGGAGGGATTATGGCGTAAGGTTATCTTCAGGAGCTGGGCTCTGCCCCTTAGTTCTTTAGCATACCAAGACATTTTAGACAGTTCCAGACTCACAACTTTGTGGAAGCAGTTTTGTTGATGGCCCCTTCCTGTTCCAACATGACTGTGCACTGGTGCACAAAGCAAACTCCATGGATGATTACCTTTGGTGAAGAAGAACTTGACTGGCCTGCACAAAGTCCTGACCTCAACCAGACAGAACACCTTTGGGATGAAATAGAGCAGAGACTGCAGACCAGGTCTGACCTCTGAAATGGGATTCTGGAAGAGTGGTCAAAAATTCCCATAAACACAGTCCTAAACCTTGTGGAAAGCCTTCCCAGAAGAGTTGAAGCTGTTATAGCTGCAAAGTGTGGGCCAACATGGTATTAAACCCTATGCATTAAAAATGGGATGACACTCAAGTTCAAATTCAATTCAATAAACTTTATTGATCCTGAAGGTTGGCCCCGAAGGAAATTGGTGAATGCGTATGAAGGCAGACAATTTGGAAATGCACAATATTGAAGGCAGACAAGTATGCACTTGTCTGCCTTCAATATTGTGCATTTCCAAATTAGTTCTCTGAAGCTGGGGCAAAAAGTTCTTGGTTTAGAGCCTGTTTTTGCTAAATTATGTACTATTATAGGCAAACTCACTGAATAGTGATTGCAAGAACAAGCAACATTTTTTAAGTCTTACATAAGCATCTGACATCACCTAAATCAAAGGCCTTTGGTTCAGAGACATGGAGGCAGTTACAGTGGTAGTACTGTACTACTGGCTACATTAGATTCTTTTGTGCTGCTCAACTTTGGCGCTGCATTAAAAGTCCTTAAAAAAACCACCGCACACATACAAATTATGAATCTGTAGTGAAAATTCTGAAAACCTTTATCAGCATAGTTCATCGCTGCATGCATATTTTTCATGTTACAGATCATGCCGTACATTAACCAGACCTAGGAAAGCTGCTGTTTTCTCTGATGAGATGAGGCAAAATGGAGATCATCAACATCTTGTCCTTCACATTAAATAGGACAGGTACCATCCTGATTGCTACCAGGTGACACTTCATAAGCCAGAATCCTTAATGGTTAGAAGGCATTCTGCTGTCCGACAAACTGAACAAGCAACTGAAATCTCACAGAAAAGACATTTTGTTTTATAAACTACAACAGGCTTCAGCACTTTAACTTACTTATTTTATAGTTCTATATAGCATTATTATCACATTGACATTCAGAACCATCTATTGAGGAATGTGCATTTTTCCTCTTCCCCCCATTCCTTTGACAACCTGGAAAAAGTCATAGGGTGCAGCATAAAAACAGGTCAGCTACAACATCCTTTTATATCTCTAATTCTAACGCACAACGCAGAGCTGACCTTCAAAGACATGTCAACATGTGTCTGGTATCTTTCCTTCTTGAAGCAAACTGGATAGACAGACTTCTGACTTCTTCAGAGTTTCCTAGTTTTTAGATTGAGTAGCTAAAATATTAATTAGCAATAGGACGCAATGACAACTCCTGGAACCAATGGAAATTGCTGAGAGCCTTTGTCAAAAGTGATGTTTTGTTCATCGCCGAAGTTGTCAACCTGAAGTTTATCTGAACACAAAGCTTACCCCTTACAATATAAAGCGCCTTGAGGCGACTGTTGTTGTGATTTCGCGCTGTATAAATAAAACTGAATTCAATTGAAAAGAGGAGATTTTCGTGTGGTGAGGGTCTCACTCTCAGTACTTCAGTACTTAGTAATTAACTAATGATAGCTGTATGCAGTCTATTAGCTCATATTTACTGTTAACTCCCCCAATATGTGTTGAAAGCCATTCCTTTGGGTTTTTTATACAAATAATGTCTGCACGTTAGTTCTGTTAGTGATGGAGTTCACCTTTCTTCACCTTTCAGTTCCCGCAGCATCCTGTGGGAGTACGTTTTTATTTAGTTTCTTTAATGGCTTATAGCATCTCCAGTCTTCTGCGAGATGACAGACCAACGTTAACCAAGTGTGACCTTCCTCCAAATATTTGTTCTTTTATAGTTGACGTCCAAACTTTGGCGTGTTTCACACATGTAGTGCAGATTAAAATGCTTATATAACTTTCCTGTGAAATACAATAATTATGACCTTCTGTCATCTAGTGTCATCTGCACACGAGGGGGGGGGGGGGGGGGGGGCATGTAAACTGCTAAAAACAGAAAGAGAGAGAACACACATTTGTTTACATATTTCTGTAACTTTTGCCAAATTATTAGTGATTACTAACAAAAGCTGCTGTGACTCAGTCTTGAGTGAACATTACACAGAAAACAGACAGGCCTGTGCAGCAATCAAAACTTGATTCCAGCCTTTGAATTGCAGTTAGCAACTTTACATTTCATACTATGTACATCTTTGTACTATGTGTTCATTAGCTGCACTTTGACTGCTTTCAGGACACATTTAACTAGAGCCAAGATGAAGGTTAATTAGGAACTACAACCTCAATTGACAAAATGTTGGCACACTGAGTAAAACAAAATGTAACTAAATTTAAAAAACATTTTTTTTTAAAAAAGAATGAAATGATTTGAAAATCTAGATCCATTTCTTTATTCTCAGTGCAAAAGAAAAAATATTAAATGTTTAAACTAAGAAAATATTAAATTTTTGAAAAAAATATTAGCAAATTTTGAATCTGATCGCAATAATACATATCAAAAAAGCTGGGGGAAATAAAAGTTAATTGGCTGGTCAGTAACATGACTCAGTATAAAAAGAGCCTCTTTGAGAGGCAGGGTTTCTCAGAGGTAAAGATGGGCGATTTTGAGAATAATGTTCCCCAAAATAAAATTTTCATCATCTCCAGTACTTGATGTCATTAAAAGATTCGGAGAATCTGGATAGCTATGACAGAAGGAGCGAGAGTAAATGGGCAAATTTAGAAGATGGTGGACCTGCTGTGATGTGGTTTAGAGACAGTGGCAGTGACAGTTGATTTTGGATGCTTGTGGTCTTCAAGCTCTCAGGCAGCACTGCTTTTTTTCTGTCTTGGAAATCACAGCATGGGCCCAGGATCACTTCCAGAAATCATTGTTTGTGAACACAGTTCACTGCACCATCCACAAACGCAGGTTAAAGCTCATTTAAAGTGGGAAAACTGTTCTGTAGTTAGATGATTTGAAATTTGAAAGAGGAGTTTCATTTTAAAAAGCCTTCATCTCTGATTGTATGTGGGTATATTAGTACCTACAGATCTGTCAACTTGCACATTTGGAACAGCAACAGCAATATACAGTTTTTAGAACACATGCTCCCATCCAGTTGATGTTTTTTTTTTCAGGGAAGGCCTTTCATATTTCAGCAAGAGAACACTAAACCACACACTGCAGCTATTAACACAGCACGGCTTTGAGGTAGAGTCCAGGCGCTGAACTGGCTTGTCTGCAGTCCAGACCTTTCACCAGCTTAAAACATCTGACGCATCATGGAGCAGAAAACACAGCAATGAAGCACCGGGACCATTGAGCAACTAGAATCCTACATCAGACAATAGTGGGACAACACTGTGCTCTCAAAAATACAGCAACTGGTCTCTGTAGTTTCCAAATGTTTTACAGACTGTTGTAAAAAGAAGAGGGATGCTGCACAATGATAATCATGGCCTCGTCTAAGCTGTTCCAAACCGTGTTGTTGCCATCTAATTCAAAGTGAGCTAATATATTTCTTAAAATGGTACATTTTCTCACTCTCACATTTAAACTTATATATGCAAATTCGTTTTAATTAAAGAAATTATCAGAAGGTTTACCAAACACTCTTTTTTCCAAAAATTTAAATTTTCTGGCAATTATTTCATAGTTCAGACTTTAAAAGGTTAATTCAACTAAAAACTAGTACTACTACTACTAGTAGTACTAGTACTAAACGTCACAGCCGGCAATTTATTGCTTAAACATGTATATTGCAATTTATTTCACTTTTTCAGGGTGAATGTATTTAGTAGAGGTCTGAAAAACTGTGTTTTTCCTGTTTTGTTATGTATGTATCAAATGCGATATAGTTGTCGTTACAGGGTTAAACGTCCAAAATGTAGACCTGCCTTTACATTTTCCAAAACCATCCATCCAGTGGAACAAATTGGAGTGTTTGCCAGGCTGATTCTGGCCCTTATGTTTAACACCCCTGCTCTGTTATAAAGTTTCACTTTAATTGGAATGACACTTTAAAAGTTATTCTGTATTAAATAAGACTTGAGACAAGACATTGAGACCATAAACTCAAAGTATGTAAGAGGTCATAAAGCCTGTGAGCAGCAGGGCCATGGAAGTTTTACTTCACAGACCTGGAAGTTACATCCATGTGTCCGCCTGTAATTCTTCATATAAGCAAGTACATCCAGAGAGGAAATAAATCTAAGCACAGAAAACACACACAATCATTCTCACTTAATCCTCCATAATATTTTGAGGCTCTGTAGGATTATTTTGATGGCTAAAGTTCCCCTGGTACAGTGATATAACAGTACATACATTCTGCTGGGCTTGCACCGCAGAGCCTTAAGTAGGCGTGTTTGTGTGTGTGTGATGAAAAGTTCTGGGTCTGCTGGCGGGTGTGTTCCTGACCTCGAATTCGAATCTCTTGTTGAATCTTTTGGATCCAGTTTCCTGCAGTGTGTTTGTGTGTATTTTTAAGTAGATTTTACACACATGTGTGCGTGAGAGAAGGTGAGAGCCCTTTTAGGCTAGTGTATGAAAGATATGACGTGGGATACATATGAGAAGGCCGATGCGAGTTGCGCTCAGTGAACAGCGCCTGTCATTAATTAACGTTCCCGTCATGCTGTGTGGGGGTCTGGGGAGCCGTAATGTTTAGAGGAAGTTGATGTGAGCGAGGGAGCCATTTGCTCTAATGTCAGTCAGTTTCAAGAGGAAGACTCGCTGACACATATGGAGTGAAGGTGAAAGCAGTTACACAGTGAATGCGAACACACACACACACACTTCCAGACAAACAACCAAGACATTCTTTCCTTAAAGGCCTTTGAATGATTATGGAGGGGGATATGGGGTAGCAACTTTGGTGCAAATTTGCTCAGACTGGCAATCACTGAGAAGTTGACAAATTGAGTTGATTATTTTCCATCTCAACTCCACTGACAACTTCGTGGGAGCAATTTGCCATCTGGCAAGTTTTGATGATTGTGGAGTGTCATTGTGAGGATCAGTCAGAGGGGCTTTGGGTTGAAACATTAACCGTCAGCAGACGTGTTACTGTTGTAATTATGAAAACTACGGATGTAGTTAACCTCATTTTTCATAAACAGCAGCCACATAGAAACTAATGGCAGGCTGATTAAGACAAATGGAGTATAAAAAGGCAGTGCCTGCTGCTGGACTACTTTACATGGAATATTGCTTGTAAGCAGGGTACAGTTCAGATTGTTTACACTGACAGAATGTAGAGTTACACTTAAGATCAAAGCAGCCTGTATGTGGCCCACAGTGTAAAATGAGTTTGACAATTTGTTACCATGCAGTATTATTCCATGTACTTGGTTTCCCCAGTAAGAACCACCTCCTGTTCTTAACATCCGATTTCAAAAGGAATGAAGGGATTTCACAAAACCAGCAGCTAAGACAAATGTGTCCATCTTTTATATATAGTCTATCTTAAAACTGCATTTTGGTCTTTCAGGAGAAAGAGCAGCAGTGGCGCACTCATGTAGCAGAGCTGACCTCCAGCCAGGAGAAGACTCTGCAAGACAGACTGGCAAGGCTGCGCAGATTCAGGGTGAGGATGACAGGCAAACACATCCAGATCTCATTACCAACTGTTGATGTGAAAATCATGCACCTGCTGTTGTTTGATGTGGTTGCTGTGCTGAAATTCACATTAACCATATGAGATTCAACACCACAAAGCGACAGCCTAAGCAGCCACAAAGCTTCTAGAGTTTCACTGCTCCAGCAACACAGAAAAGCTTTTTTTTTTCTTTTTTTTTTAAGATAAAGGACATGGAGTTTATGAGACACTGAGCGGTCATGCACGAAGTCCTCAAGTTACAGAGCAGTTACAATTTAGGGTCATTGATCAGGTGCTGGATAAAGAGACTAGTGAGTAGCTTTGAAGCGATATTCATGAGTTTGTCATTATGTCATTCATTCTGGTGCCAAAAGATCATTGATCTGTTTTTCAGTCAAATATCACTCAGGGTTTTTTTTTCCTATGCTGGTCAGGTTTATGCCATTGCTGTCTACACACATATTGTTCACCTAGCAATCATCAAATGTGTAAGTGTTTAATGTTCAAACACTCTGAGTCTTTTTTTTTTCACGCAGGAGTTCCAGAAGAAGGTGATGGAAGAGGAGTCTGGAGAGGAGGGTGCACCAAGCAGCCAGGCAGTCAATCAACTCCTCACCAGGATGTAGATGCATTAAAGGATAATCAAGAAGAAGGCTGGACCGCTGCTTTAGTGGCCAGAACATAGCATTCTAATGCAAATATAAATTTAACAGTCACATACTGAATGAACTGCTTTAATCTTTTGAAGTTAGTTATTGTATCTGACAGTGCTTCTTGGGGATTATACCAGAGATTGCTGTTCTTTTCCTCAAGTGTTTCAAAAATCTTAATACACTGTAACAAAGAACTGGTTACATTGTGATCTTGCCTAAATGAAGCATGCATTCTCCTTGCTGTTGCAAATCAACTGGCTGTTTGTCTGGTGTAACTCTGATTTTCTTTATTATTTTTTTTTTTGGGGGGGGGGGGGGGGGGGGGCACTAACAGTCAAAATGTCTCTAGAATTCTTCACAGTGCAGCTCCCTCCAGGATATCCAAGAAATAGATTGTCAGCATCGAGTTTTGTTTCTCTTCAGAAAGTTCTAACCAGCCATCAGGCAACCAGACATGATGGAAATGTTAAACGTCTTATTTTAATACAGTAGACACGACCGAAAGCTGATTAAGGAAGGGCGAATTTGGGAGCCTGTGCAGCACCTTGTGCTCACATAATATTTGACTGTTCCCAATACATTTTCATCCCACTGTATCACTTCTGTTTCTTTTCTTTTCTTTTGTTAAATTCTTATATTAAACTGCAGTTGTCCAAAGGGCTACTGAGGCTGCCTCATGTGTTATCAGGAGAACATAGCCTAGTTTGAATTAAAGGGAGGAAAAAAGCCCAAAAGAACATTCAAAAAGACAGGCCCCTGAAAACTACTATGAACCTGAAAGTAAATTCATTGTTTCGTATCCAGAGAGACTTAACAATGTCTTCTGGTCCACAGGTCAGCTTCTTAAGTGAGGTATTATACCCATACGTAAATCTTCAGCATGTTGAAATGCACACTTTGGTGCATTTTACAAAATGTTTCAGTGTATGTTGGCTCTGATAGTGGTCTCTGGATTTAGGCTTCCAGCAACACAATGTAACTAATATGGTGTGTGCATTCAGGACAGTCAAGAAAGCCTGGTTAAATAGAGGGATTAAATGGAAAAGATGGAAAATAGTCCTTTATATATTCAAAGTCTACTGCAGTTTTAGCGTCATAGAGGAAACAAATAACAGGCCTAACATAGTAGGAGTTGTTATCCCCAAATATGTAAATCAGTCTGTACTGCTAAGCACATTACTTAGAACTTTGACAGTGGAGGCAGGTGCTCGCACGCCATGTCCCAGTGGTGGTTAGCGTTAGGCTAAAACTTGTGTGAGCAATTTGTTACTGTGGGAAATATTTTAATTGCATTCTTGCTTCTTCTGCAGTGTTAATTTTGACTGAAATTTTTAATTTAGTTTTAATAATAGTCTTTTAACTAAAAAGAAAATTCTAGGGAGAGGAGCTACGCTAAGAGAGCACTTAACCCACCAGTGTTAAGTGTAAAGAGGGCATAGCCATCGATTGAGTACACTGTCATGAAATGTTCACTGTAAACATCCATTTTGCATGTCTTTGCTTTAATGTCCCAGCAAAGGGAACACTTGTTAGCCAAACAAGATTAAGGTAATATGAGTTGGATTGCTGTAAGCATTCCAAATGTCTTTTCTGGAGTTTTTTGTTTTTTCCAGTGAACAAGGAGAGGAGGAAGTAAAAAGAAACAATGAAGAAAAAACTCAGGAAAGACTTGCAACAACATACACATACACATACACACCCTCCTGTCACACTTCAAAGTTTATGTATTGACACAGATGGACAGACAATTTGGCGTGTCTCAGCTGTGATCCCTCTATACGTGAATGTGTGTGTGGGAGTTAAAAGTTCCTGCTTTGTGCGTTCACATCCTCACATGCAAGCGTGTGCATCTTGCACATGCGCGATAAAGTACTTTTACTTATTTGTCTGCACATGTGTGGGGACATTTTATATAGTGCATTAACCCACCGGTTGTGTGTGTGTGTGTGTGTGTGTGTGTGTGTGTGTGTGTGTGTGTGTGTGTGTGTGTGTGTGTGTGTGTGTGTGTGTGTGTGTGTGAGAATTTAAGGTGCGGCCTGGGGCATATTTCAGACTGACACATGAAAGAATTCACATCAGAGTCCTATAGAACCCTTTCATCAGTGCACCGAAGGGAAAAAAAGGACAAAACATGTCGAAAGAGATGGAGTGAGCGAAGGTGAGATGAGGAGGAACAGGAGTTTCCAGTGTGTAAGAGCAGATCAAGAAAAGAAAAGAGGAGAATATGTCCTACAATACAAAGTATAGTATTGCCTGAGGACACAGACATACAGGAACATGAACCTTTTCCCTCCCTCCCACAGTGTCTCTTCAATAGTATACCACAGTGTGAGCCTTCTCCATGTTTATAATTATTTATTATATTTTATATGATATATTTATTTATTAAAACTGTGGACAGGTTTCCCACATTAAAGAGGCTTTATTATTCTAATTGCTTGTTTTATTGTGCAATTAAAACACACAAAGTTCTAATGAACAAAAAGCCCCCACTATATACAGAGCAAATGCTCTGTGGAGTTAACTATTCATTTTTGCATTTTCAACTGTTACACCCAAAGCAACATAGAGTGCACAAGAGAGGTGTAGAAGAGAGTGCAGACAGGGTGGAGTGGGTGGAGATGACAGAAGGATAGCAGCAAAACTGAAAGGGAAGGTTTACGAGACTGTAGTGCTGTGAGATGATGGACGATGTAGTAGAGCTTGATGTTGAACAGTTGTAGATGATAAGATTTTTGTTATTTTAAAGGAAGAGCTCTGGTTTAGCAGTTTGGAGACAAAGTGGGAGAGACAAGGGATGGTGTGGACATGTGCAGAGGAGGGATAGCGGATATACTGTACAGAGGATGTTGAATAAAGAACAGGCAGGCAGGTCGAAAGAGGAAGACCTCAGAGGATGTTCAGGGATATAACAAAGGAGGACATGCAGAGGGTTGGTGTGACAGAGGAGGATGGTAAGGACAGGATGAGATAAAGGCATTTGATTTGCTGTGATGAACAATAAAGGGAGCAGAAGAAGTCTGTGATACAGCACAATCAGAATCTGCTCCCTTAAAAAATTATGGGAGTTTTAGTATTAGCTGATTTATCAGCATGTGTCAGTTTTCCAGATAATTTGAAATCTACTAGTTGCTACATATAAAATCAGAACAGAAAAACAGTTAATTTTTAAGTGTATTTTGGGGGGCTTTTATTGTTTATTGATAGTGAAGAGAAGACTGGAAAGCCAAGGAGAGAGAACAGGTTAAGAGACAGTGTCTCAAATGTTTCTGCAAACCAGTGAAACAGTCTTCTGTAACCCAAGAAGCAACCTGCAGGGCTGAAAAATGAAGCCAACATGCAAAGGCCAAAAACTGCAGTTCCCAGCGTGGCCACTTGAGGCTGAATTCAAAAGTGAATTGCAAAATTTCGTTATAAAGCCCCACGTGTTAAAATTCAACCTAAAAGGAGGTTTACAGCCAGCTCAAAAAAACCCAAACATCCATCCTCTTCCACTTATCCTTATCAGGTCGCCAGCCTGCCACAGGGCTAACACTGAGGGACGGCCATTCACACCTGTGGGCAATTTAGAAACGCCAAGTAACTTAACCCCACTAACTGCATATCTCTGGGCCGTGGAAGGAAGCTGGGGTACCTGGAGAGTAACACGTGCAGGACCTTCTTACTGTAAGGCAACAGTGCTAACCACCACACCACCATACTGGCGTAAAAAAAAAAGAGTTTTTGTTACCATTCAGGTTTCCCTTTTCATTTCATTTCACTGGATGAATTAAAAAAAAACAAAAAAAACATCCATTTGGATCCTGTTAAGGCATACATTTAGGATGATGCCACTTTAATTGACCAGTGTTCTAAAACAGCTCAACAACAACAACTCTTACCCTGAGGCTAAGTGGAAAAATGAGAAAATTCCTTGTCTTAGGAATCGAAATTCTTTTTGGAAAACATGGACCCCACATCCTTTGAACTAAAGACAGGTTAAGAGGTTATCAGCTCTCACTTCAAAAGCCTGCATCTCTGATTGTATAGGGGTGCATGAGTCCACAAGAATGCAACATTCCTCTCCCAAATATCCAGCAAAATGCACTTCTCAGTTCTCAAACATCCTCCTGGAGAATTGCAAACTCACATTAGCATGTAGGACCTTTTTTATTGTCTGCGTAGAGTCAGTTATCCTGGTCACGGTAGTCTTGAGTGCTTAAGAAAAGAAAGCAATTGGACTTCTTTAAGTTTTCTGAAGACATTTCACCTCTCATCCAAGAGCCCTATTTGGTTCTAAAAACAAATGGTGGAGAGTCCCAGGTATTTAACCCCTAGTGGGGGTTGTCTTGATGTATACTCAATCATCCAGGTAGGAAATTCCCAGAAAGTTGATTCTGTTCTCCTAGTGGGTGTTGTCCCCTTTAGACGTGGTCCTCAGGGTAGTTGGACTACAGTTAATCATGTCGTCACATAGGCCAAGGTGCACTTTAGACTCATTCTGGACCGAGGTGGTTTAAAGGGGAGGTAAAAGAGGACATCTACCTTCACTGTGAACGACCATAGCGACACCAGCTGTCCACACCTACAGTGGAGTCTTGAGATGCATTACCAGGTGCTTCAACCCCCACTCACTGCCTCAGGTGCCTTCCACTGGTCACATGATGGGGTGGGACAAGGTCTCACATTGGTTTCACCCTTAACCCCAAAGGTGATTCTAACAATCCCCCCACCCCACCCAATGTTTTCACACTTTGGCTCATTTGACAACTCACATGCTCAATAGTAGGTCAATGACCCTCAGGGGGAAAACACACACAGAGATAAAACTGTGAGTCTCCACCTTTTGTATTTAGAACTGAAGAAGCCTCTCAGATGACAGGTGAAACATCTTCACATACCTAAAAAAAAAATCTAGCTGCCTTCTTTACAAGCTCTTAAGACAGCCTTTCCTGTTACGCTAATATTAATGCAGAGAACAGCAGTGGTTGAAAACTAACCTGTAGTGTTGTGTTGCCTTGCACTTCTTTTGCATAGTCCACAAAAAAGTTTGTAAGACTCCTTGGAAATATTGATTTCTATCACTAAAAGTGTGTGCGACACAGCATTGTGTCAGGTCTGACATGCAGAAAATATTAAAAACCCAACCGCAAAAGTCTGATTAATAAATAAATACACTTTAAGAAAAGGATCAGATCATGTTGATAGTAAAACTAAAACACTCAAACAGCTGTGATGGCTTTATCCTGCCTCTCACCCACGACAGCTGGAACAGGCTCCAGAGGCCTGTTTAAATGAACATTTTTTTTAAAGGACTGGCTATGAGTCTTGCAGTTATTCAGTGTAAGATTTGTGTGACCAACATAAGTCTGACAGCGAAACTCTGTTACATGCCACAGTTTGCAGCCCTGAACATGTTATTACACCCAAAACAAGACAAGTTAACTGCACCTAGCTGATGCATCATGTGAGGAAATACAGTTTTGTCATCTAAAGAGACACACCTAGAGACAAAAGGAGCACTTTTCAGAAAAGTAAATAGTATTATGACTATGAAGGTATTTTTTTTCCATACAAATAGAATTCATGATAGAAATGTAATAAAGGAGGATGAGTTAAACATTTAGTTCTCAAACTGTGTGTGCAGAGAACCATAAGCAGAAGCGTGAACACTATTGGAGACTTGAGACAAATCTGGGCAGGTCAGGAATTAGCCTGAGGCAGGTGACTGACACACACACAGACTTTTATGAAACACAATTGATGAAACGCATACCACGTGCATGTCATCTAGAGTCATCTACTTTTAGTGCCTGGTGGATCACTTTTAAAAAACCATGTACTATTACCAAAGTTGTCTGTGTGCCAGCATTCACTTTCATACCAGGAAGTGAATGCGTCTGATATGCGTCATTAATTTATGGTGTTTGCAGACTAACGAGGTAATCACCACAAAATCAACTAAATGTCACATGCTTAGAGTATAAATCAGTTTGTAGTATGAATGAAATATTATCACAGCAAATGATTAGGAGACAAGCCAGACATCTTTTATTAAATAAAGGAGGATTTACATTTTTATTTCTCTCTGACTCTTGTCTGCTGATCTTTCTTTTCTTTGTAGAGAAGGCAGGTTACATTTGGTAAACTTCCCTTATATTTACGTTTTCACTTTAAGGTTTTCATTATGTTACATCACATTATTCATACGATATTTTGCAACCAAATAGCCTCAAACCAGACTTGCATTTATTCTGCTCTGTGTCTTTGCATATCCTTACCTCATTTACACCCTTCAGTCATGAAGACAGAGAGAGTGCAACAGGTTCGTATGATTTCGTGGTCAGCTATCAGCTTATGCTCAGACTGTGTGTCATGCTAAAACTAAGTCAATAAATCCAAATATTTATGTGCCTCTGGCCCCCAAGAGCAGGGTTTTTTCGTTTGTTTTGGGGTTTTTTCTTTTTTTCAAATGACCCAGCTACAGGCTTTAATATACATTGCCTGTTAAGCCTGTGGCCAATGTAATCCTCCCTGAAAGCACACATATACTCAGGAGATCAGACAGTCAAATCAGACTGACAAATACATAAGGTTAAAAATCCGTTGCATATCCGGCTTTAGCTGAGTTAACAGGAAATTTGAACATTTCCGGTGTGATTACATCATCATTAGCCTGCAACTGCGATTTTCTCTCTTTTAGAGAGCAGATAACCAAATTTTGGATCGCTCAGCCCACTTACAAAAGTCAGGCAAAAGTTTGCTTGACAGACCAGAAAACACATTTTAGCAACAACTAAACCTTACCCTAGCCCATGTGAGGAATGTGAATCCCATAATGCCACACTCAGGATGTCGGTTTGTAGGAATGTGTTTGCCACCACCCACAACTCGGCAGCTGGTGTTGATTTTAATCTCAATGTCACGATCATGTAAGCGGATTGTGATTAGACACAGTTGTGACCGATTCCATAGATTTTGGCCATGTCTAAAGAAGTGTGCGCACGTCCTTCAGCCTAGTTTTACACAAATATTTGAACTACCACCTGTTTTTGCTACATTCTGCATCTGGCCCACAGAAAGCCACAAGGTTATTTGCCATCTCATTTTCCTCTCTCTCTAAATTAACTTAAGCTTAACAGATGAATAAGCAACCCATTGCACTCAGCAGGAGATAGTCCACACTAGATTCTGTTCTGACCATTGGAAATACCGTCTTTGGCTTAGGCAAAGAGAGCTGTCTGGGTAGAGCGGGAAGCCAACAGGACCGCCATTGCCTCAGTGAATTCATGGACAATCACCCAGTGGTGTTTTGTCAGGACAAGGCCTTGTCAAATCTAAAAATAGATATAAATTAACATACCAAAGTAAAACAATGTCTCTCAACTTTCATCTTGGACATTGCTGTCATAAAGCTTCTCACCTTTTTCCATCGATCCATACGTTACTGCCACCTTGTGAGACAGTCAGCTACTGCCACTGAAAGTTGGGCTTGTTTGGTGCTCATAGGAAACTGCAGCTGTCTCTGTCTCTCTCTTTGTATGGGTGTGGCCATCTCTTGTTGAGATGAGTGGAACTGGGCAAGCTGACCATATCTGGTCTAATGAAACAGGCAAGATGAAGGCTCACAGAGCTTTCAGGTTAGCATTTACGCCATTGTCTCAATCTGTTTAACCAGCTACTTTGCCAGCACTCTACATTCATTTTTCAATGGCATGAACCAATAACCATATTACACCCTGCTCGAGCTTTTTAATTCAGCTGATTTTCTTTTTGATAACAAAAAATGTTAATATTACTTTATTTTCAAATAAAGAAGCAGACCTGAGTTTTTCAGCTTTTAGGTTTTTTTTTTTTTTTTAATTTAATGGATAGGTGGTCCACACAGGACAGCCACTACAAACATCTGATTTATAGAATATGATGATGGTAATTAAACAGAATATAAAGTATTACACTAGCTGGGACCACATCCTCATTTAGATTTGACAGCATTTCTAGTAGATAATGGCAGATGGCTTGAGCATGAATTGAGGCTGCGGTTTGGGGAATGCCTCAGGGGACTGGCTGAGGCTCTCGAGCCAGGCAGATCCCCATGTAGTAATGCGAAGTAAATGAATTGGAAATTGCAGGGAGGGTGGGGCAAGTAAACAAGAACGTAAACAAGAACACCAGACTGGAAGAGGTGTGTATGGAGATGTGGTCCTACTCCTGAAATTCAAATACATCATCTATAATTCAAATTCAACCTTAAATATTTCCAGCAGTAATATAAATCCTCCACTTGTTGTTGTCAACTAATAGTAAATAATCTTTGGAGTATAGTACCTATTTATTTAAATATAGCAGTAATAAAATTTTCCAATTGTTCAACCAGGAGGGAGTGCAGTAACACATCCATGTAGATTGCAGACAGCAAGTCTGTTTTTAACTGATCCAGATTATCTTGAATTCCTAAATAGTGGAAGCAGATGTTTTTGTTTGTGTGTGCATCACCCGGTGTACGTCCTTATCTTTCTGTAAAATTGACCACATGCCGTTACTTCCCTCTGGCTTTGTACTAGGGAGGTCAACAGACTGAAGATTTTTTAAATCAGACATTTGTATTAATACCTGCATCAGGTGATGTTCAAAATAGCCCAGAAAGGAGTGGAGTCTCTCACAACAACCCAGTATTTCAGCAGACACCCATTTCTGTGTCTAACTGCCTTTTTACTCTTTCCTGTACAGCATAATGTAGTTCCCATAAAAACAGACCTATTTTGAACAACATGGAGTGGAAAGCCAATGCTAGGACTGAACACACTGGAAGACATCCAAGCACTGTCTTAATTGGGAGCAATCAGCTCTGGCAGTCATGTCCAGTGTATTTCTGGGGTAAGTCCATACATGGAGAATACTGAATCTGGAAACTAAATGTGAACAGGAAAAAAAACGTACACAATGAATCCACTAAAGAAACAAAGAAATGTAATTTCTTTGTGCTCATGAAGCACAAAGGCAACCTGGCAGCTGGCAGGAGATGCTGACTGCCTATACTAAGCTGAAATGGCTAATTAGAAAAATTTGGTAATCAAATGGAAGGAGGAAGTAAAACTGAAGGAAAAAAAACAAACAGAAAGATTCTTTAACCTAAACATAACCAAAACTGTGCTAGTTAGCATTGCTAATTGTCTTTCTGCTTAGCAAGCAAAGCAAAATTAACTGCACTCTTACACAGGTAGATATGGCTGTTTTTGCTTGTAGATTTATAAAACAGAATGCTGCTGGAAGCCAGCATTTTAGGTGTACACCTAACCACACAATAGCTGAAAATAAACATAAAAACCTCATGTTTTAAAGTAATGGTCCAATGAGGGAGTTGAACCCAAGTCTCCAAAGTAAGAGTCTTATATTCAATAAGTAACTACCGCTTTAAGCCAGACTGTTTTTGTCAGTATCTAAGCACAAGGGAAACTATGTTCCCACAAGAACACAGCTACCAATTAACTATCCAGTAGCATTGTTTCTTTGTTGTAGCTATGTAATTTTAACACATCACTTACCACCACATGATTAATTATTAAGAGGTCGTGAATAATTCACATATTTCTGTGAGTTGTTGCTCTCTTCTGTTTCAACCTGCTGACAAATGGTGAACGAAGGTCGACTTAGTTTAGCTCTAGTGTTTCCTGTGGACTGGTCGCACAGAACATGGTAGGGCACACATTTTGGCTTTGGGGACAAGTTGGCAGAGAAAAGAGGTTGCTAGACTTGTGCCCATGCATGTTCATTTCCAGCATCAGTCATCTGATGTAACCACAAGCTCATTTTTCTGTGGTGAAGTTTAGCTTTCCTTAGCTATGTTGTTGTTGGATGCCTATTTGGCCTCACACTACAAAAAGGAAAACTATGTTTTCATAGTGTTTCATTGCAACACACTTGAAAGCGCAATGCCACAAACAGTAGTACATATTACTTGGTGTTGATGTCTGATTTCCAGAAATTACTGAGTGTGCCTTGTGTTGCAATCATGTTTGCAGGGTTGGGCCAGATTATTATATAGTCAGTTACTCAATGCAAATAACAACATATTGTAATTAATAAGTCAGTTAAACATGTGTAATATTGTATCTGATCAGTATTCTGATAACACTTAAAATATCTTACACAAAAGAGACAACTTTTTTTTCAAAGCTTCTTCAGTAAACAAATGGATTTTCCATATTAAGCATTAGCTGATGGTCAAATTTAACATTGCTTGCAAAAACAGTACTGTAGTACATTACTACTTTACTGTAGTACATTACTACTTTACTGTAGTACATTCTGTGTGCTCTTACCTTGCACTAGCATCAGACTGAAATATGTTATTTTAAAGAAGTATTCAAAGGATAATCCTTATTGATGAGGCCATAATCTAACATATTTACACATTTTGTTAAATATCATCTGCGGGTGTAGTTTCTTATTTTTAGAGTGACTACTACGAATGTTGTTGGCGACTAATTTGTAGTTGATTAATCAAGAGAAAAATCAAATCCAATTAATGATACTTGTAATAAACATTGGCAATAAAGATACTAGGGGTGTATATACAAGATCTATGGGACTGTCAAAGTCTTGGTTAATAAGCTTTAAATGACACTGAAATGTATGGAACCTTGCACAGTATACATGTGTGGCTAACATTAGTAGTGCTAGCACCAGTAGCCTTCCATCTCTGCAGGCTGGCATCTACACACCTGAGAACAGCCTGCATGCAACCTTTCATTTTCTGCATCACAACATGTCTGTCAACATTGGTTCACACAGCTGTCATCTGATTACTTTCCACTTTGTTTGTTGTGACAACAGCCCATCACACAGGGAGAGGCAAAACCCATTAGCCTCGTTTAGTGTCACTCTAACATTGCGAACCGTCTTTGTACATAAATTCTTAAAAATGTAAGAACAATATATTTACCTTGCATTGCAATACCATTTGCATTTCACCTAACCACCTAACCAGTGCTGTTGTATGATACAGTATCATGCACTGCTTGTTGTGACTATGGTAAGAGTCTGTGCACCGTCAGCTGCAGCTGCGCGGTTAGGCACCTGTTCGTGTCACAGCATTTAGAAAGAAAAATAGAGATTGACTGCCTCTCCCAAAGAGCACTGCCAAGACAAATCTATGACTAAAATTTCAGACTTTGGATGACACAGCTAGCAATGATTGTTTTTATGTTTGTTATGATTAGAACTGTTTGATTTAAATGGATGAAACGGTGTGGACATGGAATGACTGTTGTGATGGCTGGTGATCTTTCACAGATGCATCACAGGTTGAAATGACTCACTATGCAACAGCGCTATAGAATGAGCAGCTGTAGCAGATAAAGTATGAACAGTAACCACATGTCCAGGGATAGAAGGAAGAGCAGCTGCAACTTTGCTCACACTTGCTGCTGGATACTGTCAGAGAGTAAAAATATTACCAAGTGTCACATCATCTCTTTTCTCTTGCAGTTATGTTGTAGAAAGTATCTTGGCTGTCCATTCAGATATTCAATTATCAGTTAGCAACATAAACTTTAAGTCACACAAACTAATACGAATCTGTATCTTCATGAGGACATCTTATATCAACTTAAGTTGATATCAATTGATATCAACTTAAGTTGATATCAATTGATATCAACTTAAGCTGGCAAAAAAGTTGTCAAAGTTCCCTTGAAAGAAAATATTTGAATGTAGAAAAACATGTGGGTAGAGATCAGTGCTAATTTCACGCATGATATTAATTTTTCAGATATACCTATCAGGTTTAACAGACAAAATATCCACAGTGACTTATCAGGGGCTTTCAAAATGTTTTAATTTTGCCACTAGGCACATTGAGGCCAAAGTGTAAGAGCTACTACTGCTGTAAGGCAGCCTCCAAAAACCATGATAAAAATACTGTTTTTTTTTTTTTTCTTGAGCTTATTCTGGTATAAAAGATCTATATTAGTCTATATGGATAGTTTCCTTCTCAATAAAAGGTTTTATAACACATATACTGTGATGAAGAAGTTGGGGGCTGGTTGTTTTGATTAACACGTAAAGGTAAACGGACTGGTTTTTATACAGTGCTTCGCTACTTCTTCTTAAGCAGGAACACAAGTATTTTACATAACATGTCCATTCACAGACAATCATATAAGTACTTATTTTTTTTAACTACACCCAAGTTTTTTCTATTGTATTCCTATTTATACTCCAATGAATGCATCAGAGAGCAACCTGGGTTTCTGTATCTTGCCCAAGGATACTTAGGCCTACAGACTGTATGAGAGCCCCCAGGGTTCAAACCACCAACTAGTAGATGGCTTTCTCCACATTATAAGCCACAGCCAAACCTATGTTGATCACACCTAAAAGGTTTATTTCACCTCTTTTTGGTCATAATGTATGAATTTTGATTACAAAGACTGCATTTTACAGGTTTTGGTTGGCTGCTGTATTAAACTGAATTACAAAACAGTACTGTTTATCTGGTTAAAGCTCAGATGCTACTAATGTGCAGTATTTATTTTTGCATCTACTCAACCATTAATTCATATTTCGGTTCAGCAAAGGAGTGACTTCACTCAGTAAGATTTAACGTATTACATCACTGGAAAATTCTCTGCAGCAATTTGCATTTGCAGAAAATCACCATAAACCAATGGTTAAAATACAAGATAGACTTTTAAAGCTGTATCGGGGCATCTTTTGTCCACCAGGTGGCAGAAATAATCAGAAACAACCCTAAAACAACAGTTGCTACAACTTTTGTACCAAGGTGTTTATGGACATATACAGGGCAGTATAAGCAATCCAAAAGAGTTGTGTTTCATAAATTTAATGTAGAAATACAACCTTTGTTGGAGTCCAAAGAGACGTCAGATTTTATGACAGTGTTTGGCAGAATGAGACGTACTTTGAAGCAAACCATCTTTAAGTTAATTTGGTATTTCATTGGACATAGGCACGAAGAGACTCCCTTATGAGGATTATTCTCTTCATCGGTTGCAGTTTTGGTGCATCCGATTTTTACTGGTCAATAAAAGCCACATCCAGTGTCTATTCATGTGGATTTACCAGAAGACATTACTGATAATGCCATGCTCTAACAGCCTCATATATTCGTCATGTTGTATTTTTCTTTTGACCAAGTAATCACACTAAGACTACCTGGTCCAAAAAAAGATCAATAAATAAACAGAACTATGGGATAAAAGTACACATCACACAATGTGAAGAACCAATCCATCTAACAATTCTGTATTTAGGAATTTGTACACCATCTTAAACTAGGACCAACATTTTTTGAACAACAGAAAGTCGTTTAACAAATAGATCTTAATTACAACTTCCTAAAGTCGATACAAATAAAGTTAACAGTCTGTCACTGAGTATTAGATGGGCAGATGATGTGACAAATGCAAAGTAAAGAGCAGTTACAAGGCCTCTGAAACAGAACTGAAGGTTTACAGCATGTCGGCATATTAACATTATTACAAGAACTAGATATCGAGTGTCAAGAAAGTACCCTTTCATTCCAGTGAAGATTCACTGTCCCATCACACATCCTTGAAAAGTATACAATATGCAGCTGGCCAGCAATACACATTAGCAGCAGGAGTGATTCTTCCACACTGTTAAATCTGTGAAGATTAAAATTAACAACACTTTCCCTCCGTATTTTTTTTTTCCCAAGAGGGCGTGAATTGAAGCAGTTTTGGTTAATTGAGCAGTCTAATATCTCGTGACACCTACAAATAGTTTATAGTAGCTTGCGGGTCTACTCCTACTGGAAATACCATGTCTATTTCATGTTATGAAACACAGACTGATCACAATTACTGTGACAAAATAGATATTTAACATACCTCATGACAGACCTTCTTCTGTAATGTAGGATGAACACAGCACCAAGTGTACAGGAGCTGAATTTCATAGGTGTTGAAATAAGTTACCAAGCTAAGCTAATAAGCTTCATCAATTCAAGAATTTAAAAAGAAGATGCAGTCTTGCGGGGATTCATCAATACTGAAAGTATTCAGACTACAGTACATGATGCATTCACCCTTTAAAAAAAACAAAAAAACAAAAATTAAAAACAAAACAAAACAAACAAAAAAACCCACTAACCATAGCCTTTACATTTTTCATCTATAGAGCACATGACTTTTGTAGGTCTGTCACATAATCAGCCTCTCTCACTGACACTTGCTTTTATGGGATAACTGCTGGCTTCTCATCCACTAGGGTCCTAAACGCTAAACATGAAGAAATCCAAATAAAAACTAATCTTAGCTGCATTCTTTGCACATTCAAATTGTTTGCTGACAACAGTATTAACTGTTGGAATATCAGATAGCAATAATGCTGATATGGATGTGTGATGTTTAAAAATGTTGTGTTCAGTGTAGCTTTGTCCATTTAATTTTAACACCTCTTTGCAAATTCAACCTTCTCAGATTTGGTTATGAGTGAGCGCTACTTCATGATGGGAACTTATTTACTCCAGTATGATATGCACATCACATTAACATTGTCTGAATAAAAGAAAGTAGCTTAACAGCTTAAGGTCTTGCAAGATACTGGATGTTATAAAGGGACACATTTTCTAAAATCACAAATTCTACACCATCAACAAGCGGGCTTGTTTGGAGACCATCTGTTAAATTAACATTTGTAGGCTACATAGCTATGGACTTTTTCAGTAGGTACATCGATGAACATTGACTTCCAAGAGACGATCAATGACTGCAAAGGAACTGCCTGCTGAGAAGCTGTTTTATGCCATTTCATGTACATTAGCTACAATATGATCACAGCTTATATTTCTTAGAATTTAATTTTTGAATAACATGCAAAAGCTCTTTTAATCTGTATGTCATTTAACTATACACCAACAGACCTGGGGTCTTTACTACAAAGCAAGTTTGATGTACCTGGGATGTCAGGATATTTTAACCCAGGCTTCATCAATCTGGCTAAGAGCACATTCACATGAAAAGGTTGGTGCTGGCATCATCTGACCAATCACAAACATGGAAAATTCTACTGCAGCAGAGCATCTGGAAGACATAACTATCATATCAGAATAATACAATAGTGAGAGGATGACTGTGAGAGGGGGAAAGCGCTGTATAAATGTGTCTCTTCCTGAATTGCTTTGGTCAGTAAAATCTGTGAATACCTTTTATGTTAATAAAATTGGGCATATTTAAAGTCAATAAGGAAAGCTAGCAAAAATGCTGATTGTACGGGCTAAGTTAACAGGCTTACCAATATCACCGCTCTATTGGTCTGAAAGTACATCAGAAAATTTCATTTTTCATTATTTCAGTTGCAGTCATGTTGCTATTTGAATGAGTAAATAGAATAAATATAAAAACAGAATTCAAAGGTACACGCCAATTTGATATTAGGTCTACAAAGACAAATGGGTGCCCTGTTTTAAAAGGAGTAATTTTTGTAAAACAGTTTCCTGCCAAAGTCAGAGGGATATTATTTTCCAGAGAACTGATTGGTCAGCAGGCAGTGATTTCTTACGTGTTCATATTTAATCTAGAGTATAATCTGCGCCGCAGCAGATTAGGTCTGCTGCATAAATTACAACATAAGTTACCATTGCATGTAACTTGTTGAGAATGGAACTGCCTTCATAATACAGGAACCTTAGGGTTAACATTTTACATATTAGCTAGCTAACAAGCTAATAAAAAAACAAAACGTGATTTAACCGCAATCAAAGAAATCTGTGTGTGTGTGAAGATGCAGATTTCCACTAAATGGGCATGTTAAGTCCACGTTAAGGTCTTCAGTTTAAGCAGAACGGGCTCAGATTGATTACTTACCTGAAGGAATGTCAAGGTACACTGTCAGGTATTTCATAATAAAGGACAGCTAATGCCTTTTGTTTCGCTGTCAATAAGACACAGTGTGATCATTTTCACCTGACTCAGTCTATAAAAGAGATGGCTTTTCCTTTGCATTCACAAGTTATTAAAGTCATTCAACAGTCAGCTGAAAGTTGTCACGACAGCTTCAACTGAAATGAGTGCCATAAACATGGTTTGTCACATTAGCATTTTTCCATCATTTTAAACTCAGGGTAAGGTAAAGAGAAACAATGACCAGCAGCTGAATCTTTAGTGGCAATTTTAGTGAATTCTGAAAAAAGGGGTTCAAAGTATATTCCTGAATTCTAAAGAGAAGAGTACAGAAAATGTGGTATTTTTCAAATGCTACAAATTCTGTAAACAAAAATACATGAATAGCATAAGCACATAAAGCAGGAAACTATTGACAGCCCTAATGAGGAGCCACAATGTCCGTCAGTTTAATCATGTTGGTTAAATGCTTATTAAGACTACCCATTAGTTCATAGTCCTCTCTTCATCTCCAGCCTCTTCCAGGTTCCTGCAACATTTAGTTGTTTAACCTAACATGATGATTATTGCTTCTCTACGCTATGAAGCTAGTATGCCTCACTATTTTGACCAAAAAGTAAAAACGACAACTCTTTCAGGTAAACAGTCAGTGAGAGTAGGAACAACACATACATACACACACACGCTCATACCATTTAGTCAATCAATGTGAACATTGCAGAGTCAACCACTCACATATCAGTGAATTTAAACTTTATGTTCAAAAGGTAAGCCACACATACCGGGACACAAAAGACACAGAAAAGACATACATGGACCGAGTCACCCGAGTGACAATCCATAGAACCAGCTGAAGCACCCCCGTAACGTGTGTTTCATCTCACACCGCTGTGTGTTTTGAATTCTCGTTTTCCTTCATGGGCGAAGAGGCAATATTCCTGTTGAACTGGCTGAAACTGGCTGCCCTGCATCTTGCCCTTGGCCCTCCTCCTCCTCGGTCCTCTCCAGCTGTGGGCCCCGATGGTAAAGTACTGTAGCGACCCGGGATCGGCAGATCCTGCCCTGGGGGGAGCGTGTTGCCGCTGGGGTGGAGGGTGGCATCCTTGGCAAACAGGCTCTGGATGAGTTGTAATTTCTCCTTCTCCTCCTGTAAAAAGACATCGACCAGGAGCTTCTTTTCCCTTTTGAGCTGCTCCACGACGGTTTTGGGAACATCAGGAATCACCCAGGCAACCACGAGGCTGAGGAACATCACCAGGTTCTTGAAGGATAGGAGAAAAGTGGGAATATAAGTGATAGAAAGATTGATGCATGTGGAAACAAGTGAGATTGATGATAACTGTGACAGTGACATACTGTATATCAACCATATCGATGTCACTGAGCCATTATGTCAAAATATATATGCGGCTAGAGTAACACGCCAAAGTTGAAATTATGGATCCTGGCACTATTACAATTGTCCACTGGGTTATACCTGAGAACCAGCTGATCAGTGATGATCCCTGATAGCAATTTGGACCAGTTTAACGCAGAAGCTGATGTTTGCCTTTGTGCAACTTTGAGGTCTTTGGTCAAATCAAAGACAAACCAGTTCAAGTGATCAGAACGGGAAGGTACAGTGTGTAAATTTTTCACCGCTACACGTCAGTAAGATTGCAGATTGCATTCATCTGTAGTGAGCCGAGATGGGCAGTAACGCGTTACTGTAATCCGATTACTTTTTTCAAGTAACGAGTAAAGTAAGGGATTACTATTGTAAAAAAGGTAATTAGATTACCGTTACTTTCCCGTAAGCACGCTGCATTACTGCGTTACTAAAACCGTGATTTTTTTTGTGAGTGTCTCATGACAATGACGTAAGTGAGTGCGACGTTCGTGGCAACCAGCTGTGTGCAGATCAACAATGGATAATATATCGAGTGCGGGAGAGAGTATGCCCGTGCAGTGTTTAAAGCGTGGAAGTACTGACCTTACTTTGAGCTTAATTCCGTAAAAAGTGACAAAAACATTAGCGTCCGCTGTTCACTGCGTGGGAAGAAAACTTCTTTTTACAGCGAAAAAAACCCCTAAACTTCCAAGCAAGCACCGAGTACGCTACCAGGGAATGGGAAATTCACAGACACACTCGCAGATTCTTCCACTGACCGCTGCGGCACACCTGCACCAGGGCAAACCTCTGCCTGCCCCACTCCTGCTATGCAGGTGAAAATAGAGCAACAGGACCGCTGAGTCTTTGATTTTATTTATTTTCTGCTGTGTTTTACTTGCATCTATTTGATACACTGAGTGTAAACACAAAAACCAATTTTATTTTATGAGCGGGAATGTGCAGAAAATAGATTTAAATGTTAAACAAATTTCTTCCAGTCAGAGAATGTTGCATATAATTTAATTTTTGCTTGATGCATAAAGTCAAGTCATAAAGATTAAAACTAATAAAAACAAATTTTAAAAAGACTTTTTCCATTTGATTACATTTTATATGATGGAGTAGGCAGAAAGTAGAATTGGGCTGAAAGATCTATTGCTTTATCACCTATTCAGGTTGTAAATCATGTTTTTAAAAAGTAACTAAGTAACTAATTACTTTTGAAAATAAGTAATCAGTAAAGTAACGGGATTACTTTTTGGGGGAAGTAATTAGTTACTGATTACTTTTTTCAAGTAACTTGACCAACACTGGTAGTGAGTGTACTCAGATACCAAAGTGACTCCGGACTTTTTCCTATCTGCGCAGGCCGTCAGTCTATTGTTAACCTGAGCTGTCAGTGCTGGGTGAAACATTCTGAAAAGAGTCCAACGTGGGCCAATGAGTGAGAGATGCTGCTGTTTTTCCTGTTGTTAGGTTTAAGGGTCGTAAAAATTACAATTTCCCTCTGACAAACAGTTTGATTACATTCTGATGCCATATGAAAGTTTATTCAGGACAACAATTTATCCATCTATTTCAGATAGTTTTAACTAATGCAGCTAGCATTAGCTGGCATAATGTTGGCTTATAGCCAGATGACGTTGTTCAGCCGGCTCATGTCTGATGTCTGGAGACAGAAAGGTCACATGCTTAGTACATTTTCGTCTGTTAGACCCTCAACTTCAGTTCAAAAAATGAGGCTTAAAGTGAGGAGGAAGACAATAACCTTTTTTTAAAGATGGCAGATGCGTTGTCTGTTTCCTTTGTGTTGCGTTCTCCATTTATAAGCCATCGGTATGGTGCTTCATATCTTGATTCTAGGTGCAGGCATGGATATTAATGTCCCTCCACAGCAAGTGAACGCCTACGACTCCTCATCTCCTCTGCCTTTGGCATACTACATATATGCGTATGTATACGTAGGCCATATATGTATACATCATTGGTCGGAAGAGAGATGTCCTTCTTGGTCACCATATTCAAATGTGGTTGAGGAACATGGGCTTCACAAAGCGGCTCCTGCTCCTATATATTTTAATGAATTAACTCCAAGTTTATGGAAATGCATTTTTGTTTGTCAAAAGTCATAATTATGCGGGAATAACTGTATATTTATGAGGACAATATCCTTTTTTTTTCTATTGTATAAACTCAATCTATGTTTATCAAATTTGACTCGGTTACGATTTATAGGAGTAGGATTTTTAGTGGAAATTGCAGAAATCACGGATAAAGGACGTAAGTAGGTAAAACTAAAAATGATTTCTCACTGTTCCATTCACATCGCAAAAAAACTATTGAACCAAAAGTTTAAGAGCAACTGTATAGTGCCTGAAATCTGGACATGATTATTTCTTAACAAAAATAAAGAATGAAACTTTAACAACTTGTCCAAGGACATTTGAGAAACATGTTTTAGTGAGACTTGAAGCATCTGGTTGTTTTCCTGACCATAATGAGAGCAGAGTGTGATCCACTCAGTTTGGAATGACTGGCCACACAAACACACACACGGGCATGCGTTTCTTTTATATGCATCACTGCAAATGCAGACAGGATTTTAAAAAAGAAAGGAACAGAAACTGAGTAATACACTGAAATTGCACCTGGAACAGAATGACGAAGGCGAGCCTTGCAGCCAGGACACACCAGTACTGTTTGGAGAACTGGTACGCGTCTGGAGACCATGGGGGTTCCCTGTAGTCTTTATACCTAGAACAAAAAAATAAAAAAAAAATAAAACACCCATGGAGACAAGAATATCTAGCAGTACAGAGTTTGAGAATATGAAGCAAACCTAAGATTAAACTGATTTACAGCATCTTTATCTAGCTGAGACCTTGCCTAATGAAAACATACAGCTCCTTGGCTCAGTCGGGAAACTTAAAGTGCAATAAACTTTATCAGGATTCCTTTCATTTTTTTTCCTTGTAGTAAACACTCTTTATTGTACCTTCAAAACAAACATGGGGAAACTCAAACCACATGTTATACAAACTGTCTACATGCTCCAAATAAGGACAGAGGTAGAATAAGAGAACAAGGACGAAGAATAACAGCCAAGTGCACAACAAAAAGGTAGACAGGGTAGAGCCATTTTACCACCATTTCACACTTTGATATTATACCTGGAAACTTCACTTAACCATAACTACTACTATCCTCACCCAAACCCTTACCAATCATGCTAAAAAGCACAAACTGAGATTACGGGGATTTGTCATTCCCCAAATTTTGAGTAATTAGATTGCGGTCCCCACAGGATCAGCAATACCAGATGTGATACAGAAATTGTGTCAGTCTGTTTTAATCATCACAGAAAGATGATGTCCAAATTCAGTTCAAGGGTAAAGGGAGATGAGGAGTGAACATGTGAAATTTAAAAAAAAAAATAAATAAAATAAAGCACAGTTGGTTCATTATATCTTTAACTTTAAAAAAAAAAAAAAAAAAAAAAGCGGTTTGTTAACACTGGAGAAAAAATGTGAGTTATTTGCTGCTGGAAGAAAGTCATGAATAATATAGTTGGTACAGCTGGTACATTCAGGTACCAGAGCTGCTGCTGCTTCTGTATCTGTTGGCTAAAATGCAACCAGAGAGGATTAGAAAACAAATGTCAAGTTGCAGCTGGACTGTTTGAGATTCAGCAGTATTATGAAATCAAAGAGACCCTGCTGAGTGAGTGTTGGAGAAAACCTCAGTGGTTTGTTGGCAATTTTCCACCCACTCTCTCTTAAAATAAAATAAGTGAAACTGACAAAAAAAATTGCCAAGAAAATAGAAGCATTTGTGGACAGGCATCTGATTTGAGCTACTGTATACATAAACTAACAGTCTAGATGATCCAACTTCAGCACAGCCAAGATTATTTAGATTTCTGATCAAGTTCCTTAAATTCACTCGCTCCTTAATGAAGGTTGAACCCTCTTTACATCCTACTTTAGGGTTAAAAAAAAACATTTTCAAAAGAAAGGCAATGAGCAATAACTGTGGGTTAAAATACCTCTATCTAAACACATTTAGTAAAATTGTGGGTATTGAAACTCCAAATTACAATACTACTATGGATGTTATGGAACTGGCTGAGAGACCTTTGCGACCTGAAGCATTATGAGATGTTATGAAATATCACTAAAATGCCAGTAAAAGTATTGAACAGTCTTTAACTGTAAACATCTGAAACGTTGAAGCTCACCAGAGTTCAGCAGCAGGTTACTAATCTGACCATCGACCAACCTTCTACAAATATGTAGAGAATGACACTTGGCTTTATGTTACACTGCTTTTGGCCTCTGTTATCACAGCTATTGTAAAAGAGGGTGCACTTTCCTGTGGGATGCAAAGTACAACATAGAGCATTCCTTTGAAGCCAAGAACTAGGAGACAGTCCCTCTTATTGTTAACCTCAAGCACATCTTTAGGCAGAAAACGCGTCGTCCGAAACCACTAAATGTACAGAAGAGTGTGGAGACAAAGACTGGCTTTATGTGGAGCTGTAGCTATAGACAGTAGTCATCTATTCAACATTAGGTCGAATCAGTGCACATTTAAGACATGGAGACACTCAAAATCAGGTTAAAAAGCAACATTTACTCCATACTTAAAAATGTACTTTAGTGGAGACTTAAAATGTTATGAAAAGCACAACAAAAGAGCGATTTTCAATCAACTACACAAACTTTAACCGCTTGTTAAAAAAAAATACACTGCACTATGCTTGGATCAAGTGTGGTGCAAAAGTCCTCTCTCATTTCTGCAGCAATTTATGGAAACATGATTACAGAGATTGTAATATTCTTTTGAGCATGAAAGTCAGAAAGTCAGCCATTTCTTTCCTGCATTTATAACTCGATCAGTTCTGGAAGATCCCCAACAACACTGGCTCAAATAAACCCGCAAACCATGACAGAGCTTGAACCTGAAAACTATATAACTTATATTTTACATAGATGTATTTAAAACTGCAAACCCCAAGAAACAAAACAAAAGCATAACAGAAAAGAAATGCAGGAAGCTCGAACTGCAGGGCAGTTTAACACGTCACGCAAATATACCTTTACATATTGTACATATATTTATTACTTTTTAGATTAGCCATTTTTATATTTTGCTTGTTTTACATTATTGTATTTTGCACAACTCTGTTGCTTGTGAAGCTCGCACACAAGAATTTCACTCACATGTACTGTACCAGTGTACCTGCACATGTGATGTGACAATAAAAGTGATTTGATTTGATTTGATTTGATTTGAAATAGGATGTCTCACATCAAAGTTTTACATTAAAATGACTGCACAACAAAAGTCTTTCAATTCCACACACTGTCATAAAAAAATTCCTCTGAAGTCAAAATAAATTAAAGGGACTGAATGAGCTGCCTCACTAAGCACTTGACTAACAGTATAGAAATAACAGAGAGGGAGGGGAGGGCCAGTGTGTGTGTGTTAGCATGGTCTTATGATGCCTGACTCCTTCTCCTTATACAGTCATGAGTAAGGAATGCTGTCCGTGAGAGTCAGTCTTCTCTCCCTTTCTTTTTCCTTTGATCTAGTCATCTTTCTCTCAGTCTCTCAGTAATATTTTTGCAACATTTTGTTTTAGGTCATATTGAAATAAAAATAAAATAAGACCAATCTCTGTCAGTTTAATTCACTTAACCCTTCTTAGGTGGAATCACAAATACAGTTGTGCTATCAAAGATGATTTTTCTCTCTGTTCTTGTGTGTGTGCATGCATGCGAGCGTGTGTTTTCTCAAAGCTCCATGTTTGGTTAAAATAGTGGAGCTCTGCAGTAATTTCTTCAAGTAGTCTTCAGGAAGGGCATCTGGCAAAATAAAACTCCCAAATCATACATACAGCTGTAGTAACTCCTTATACATAACAGAGTAGCTAAAAGTAGCAGTCTGTTGGTAGCAGTCTGAGGCTTCTTGAATGACATTCCAAAGCTTTTTGGATTTCGACTGACTTTTGTTCTGTTCTGTTAAAATTATCCCACACTGCTTCAGTAATGTTGTAGGTCTGGGCTCTGGGGAGGCCAATCCATGACAGTGTTCCACTATGTTTTACAGATTACTGTAGACACTCACTACTGTACCTTTCTCCTGACCTGTTCTATGACCTGTGCTATGTTTGTCACAACCCTATTACCCATACTGTTCAACCTGAAAAAGTAAGTTTTTAAATTATTGTTTCATAAATTCTTGACTTAACAGACATTAGTTTAAGCAGCTTTAGAATCCTTGTTCAACATTTCACTTGTCACATTTTTGTTTTTGCTGTAATACCAGTTTATTTTCAAATCTTTGCTCAAATACAGTATTAATATACTGTAATGGCAAACTAATACAGAGGCAATATATTAAACCCGACTCAGCTAATCAAACCATTTATGATTAATTGATTAAAAATTACATTATAACAGGGTTAAAGTCAGAGTCACAGGATTACACAAGATAGCAGGTTAAAGGAATTCATTACTTTTGGCTGTATACTGTATGATAAATGTGACAAATATTCAGGACTACAGAAGTGTTTACTAATTTTTATATGTATTTAAAACATATTTGTTTAATATGTATAGTACAATACAGGATAAATGTGGTTTTATAAAAAGGAAAGACAATTTGAAAGTAATTTGTCTTTTGTTGCTAATATGACTAAAAGGGTTACACTGGTTAGAGTCGACTTATAGTGTTAGTACATGGCTTTGTCATATCACTTACTGTTATACTATTAGTCAATACTGGAAACACAATGTCTCATGTTTAGTGCTGTCAACATGTTTAACAGATGTTTCCTAATGAACATTTATTCTTATTCACTTATTACTAAACCTTTCTGAGTTAACTTCAGTAATTACTTCCTCCAAACCATCAACATGTCTTTTAGACCCCATTCCTACAAAACTGCTCAAAGAAGTCCTGCCATTAATTAATGCTTCAATCTTAAATATGATCAACTCATCTCTAATAATCGGCTATGTACCACAGGCCTTCAAGCTGGCTGCAGTTTAACATTTACTTAAAAAGCCATCTCTAGACCCAGCTGTCTTAGCTAATTATAGGCCAATCTCCAACTTTCCTTTCATATCAAAAATCCTTGAAAGAGTAGTTGTCAAACTGCTAACAGATCATCTGCAGAGGAATGGCTTATTTGAAGAGTTTCAGTCAGGTTTCAGAGCTCATCACAGCACAGAAACAGCTTTAGTGAAGGTTACAAATGATCTTCTTATGGCCTCTGACAGTGGACTCATCTCTGTGCTTGTCCTGCTAGACCTCAGTGCAGCGTTCGATACTGTTGACCATAATATTCTATTAGCGCGATTAAAGCACACTGTAGGTATTACAGGTACTGCGCTGCAGTGGTTTGTATCATATCTATCTAATAGACTCCAATTTGTGCATGTAAATGGAGAGTCCTCTTCACACACTAAGGTCAATTATGGTATTCCACAGGGTTCAGTGCTAGGACCAATTCTGTTTACATCATACATGCTTCCCCTAGGCCAGGGGTCGGCAACCTGTGGCTCCGGAGCCGCATGCGGCTCTTTTGTCCTTATACTGCGGCTCCAGGTGGTTTGGGAAAATAAATTAGAAGTATTTAGCTGAAGTGTATTTTATTTGTGTTTAGTTCTTTTTTTAACTTGTAGTTCTAAATTGGAAGATTACTGTGATATTGAAATATAAAAATAAAATTATATTTTATTATTTTTCATCGCTCAAAATAAGCGTCACACTCGCGGAAGCCGGTATACCCGCCAAAACGCCGTGCATTTATCGAGACTTTCAACCCCAGGTAGGCCAATTATGGATCTTCGGATCCACATTATGTCAGCAGCTATTCTCCACCGTGAACTATGTTAAAAACAAACACTGCTCACGCCTCACAGATGACAGCTTACAGTCCTGCGCAAAGATGAAAGTGACTTCGTACAGCCCCGATTTGCAGACGCTGTGCGCAGAGGTGCAGGAGCAGAAGTCCCATTGTAAACATATCACGGCAGACCCGACGATGTTTCCATGAATATGCTTTTCAGCATCTCTTTATTGACCACTTTTCACACACGGTTGCTATACGCATACAGCCGGCTGTAGCGTTTCAGCTCACAGCCCGACAACACAACAGCAGAGAGCACAGACTTTAAGGCGGCAAGGCGTGATTGCGGGTGCCGCTTAGGTGCGTCCGACTCCCATGCAGCGGCACTGCAGACCACGCCCCGCCACACACATTAACCAGGTAAAATACATATTTAGGCAGAATTTTGCAAATATCTATTTTTCTTTTAGCAGCATAGTGCTTTTTTTCAGGTCAAGTCAGGTCAAGGCTCCAAAAGCCCAAAGGCGATATGAGGGCGGCGGCTCACAACAGTTTTTCTTTGCTACATGGATCATTTTAGTTCAGTTGGGTGTCTTTCCTTTTGTTATATTTCTTTAAGAGTTCAAAATGTGTTAATTACATAAATAAAATGTAATTTTCTCTGTAGCACTTCATGGATTTCATACGCAACACACCTTAGTTGCTCTGTGGATTCTTTTAAAAAGCAGTTAAAAACTTTTCTGTTCAAACAAGCCTTTTGTTGATCTACGTATTTTATATTCTTTACATTATTTACATTTGATCTTTTACATTGTGTATAATGTCTATTGATTGTATTGTTTTAAGCTTTGTGTACAGCGCTTTGTGACTGCCTGTCTGTTAAAAGCGCTTAATAAATAAACTTTACTTACTTACTTACTTTAGTTGTTCACACAAAGCATAAAGGTAAAAAAAACAATATATACAGTGTTATCTTCATTTTAGATGTCAAAAAGTATTTGCGGCTCCCAGTGTTTTCTTTTGCGTGGAAACCGGGTCCAAGTGGCTCTTTGGGTGTTAAAGGTTGCTGACCCCTGCCCTAGGCAGTATCATTAGAAGACATAGTATACATTTTCACTGCTATGCTGATGACACCCAGCTCTATCTGTCCATGAAGCCAGATAACACACACCAATTAGTTAAACTGCAGGAATGTCTTCAAGACATAAAGACCTGGATGGCCGCTAACTTTCTGCTTCTTAATTCAGATCAAACTGAGGTTATTGTACTCGGCCCTGAAAATCTTAGAAATATGTTATCTAACCAGATTCTTACTCTGGATGGCATTACCTTGGCCTCCAGTAACACTGTGAGGAACCTTGGAGTCATTTTTTACCGGGACATGTCCTTCAATGCACATATTAAACAAATATGTAAGACTGCTTTCTTCCATTTACGCAACATCTCTAAAATTAGAAATATCCTGTCTCAGAGTGACCCTAAAAACTAGTTCATGCATTTATTACTTCCAGGCTGGACTACTGTAATTCATTATTATCACGATGTCCTAAAAACTCCTTAAAACTTTCCTTTTTGCTAAAGCATATAGTTAGGGCTGGACCAGGTGACCCTGAATCCTCCCTTAGTTATGCTGCAATAGACGTAGGTTGCTGGGGGATTCCCATGATGCATTGAGTTTTTCCTTTCCAGTCACCTTTCTCATTCACTATGTGTTAATAGACCTCTCTGCATTGAATCATATCTGTTATTAATCTCTGTCTCTCTTCCACAGCATGTCTTTCATCCTGTCTTCCTTCTCTCACCCCAACCGGTCACAGCAGATGGCCGCCCCTCCCTGAGCCTGGTTCTGCCGGAGGTTTCTTCCTGTTAAAAGGGAGTTTTTCCTTCCCACTGATGCTAAAGTGCTTGCTCATAGGGGGTCATGATTATTGTACGATCTACTGTACAATATAAAGCACCTTGAGGCAACTGCTGTTGTGATTTGGTGCTATATAAATAAAATTGAATTGAATTGAATTTAATTACTAAACCAAGCACTGAAAATAAAGAATATTTTTTCCTAATGCTGAGAGGAAACCTGACAAATTATTTGATAATCCATTGCATAACCGCTTAACCCTCAATTGACTTCCTGCTGATAAGCCTGTTAGCAAAGCCAACTTCCTGTCAGCTCAGGAGTGAGTACCGTCTTGATATAAAGCAGGTATATACCTAAATGGCAATTTTAACAGTCTTCCTCTAAGATTATGATTTTCAATACATTTCCATCTATAATGGTAGGTTCCTTGTTTTCTGTAAATCACTCTAAATCTACACTTTCAAGCTAAATATAATTTTATTATAACCAACTGATATCAGTAGATGTCAGACACATGGAGGTCAAAGGTCAAAGATGTGATATAAGAGGAGGTACAGCCACTCCAAATCTGTGTTTTAAAACTGATTTTTTTTGTTTTGTTTTAAAAGTGAGCTTTTACTCTACGTCAGGGGCTACTCAACATCCCACACTTCAAATTTCATCTCCTTAAATAAACAGTTTTGAAATAGCTATACACTAAAAAAATATAATAATATAAAAATTATTTGTTTAAAGTTTTAACCAGATACACTGTTACTGCTATTTTCATATAAATTTATACAAAACAGCTAACATCAGCATCACAACATCATCAAGAATGGAAAATAGAAAAGGAAAATATCCTTTTCTTGACATAGTCTTAAAATGTTTAACTCTTTGTTTCACATTCAGAATTCAGAATTTTGATGACACCGACAACACAGATGATACAGTAGGACAAAAAGGACTGTGGAGATGTACAGTCATGCTCTGCTCACTGATGCAGAATCTTCAACTTCCTCACACTGCTGTTTTTAAAATTTGATTAAAAATGTAAAACCTTGGTGGGTAGCTTCTGTCACACCATCCATCTATTTATCCATCCATCCATATGCAGCACCTCCCCCCCCCCTCATTCATTTCCTCACTGGTATTTCTATATCTTTCCATTTCAACAGTTTCCTTACTGTCTTAAAAAGCATTCCTTTGTATTGTTATCTGATCATCAGTTCAATGATATCTCCCCTCATCTCTGCATCCTCTGACATAACTATCCATCCAGTCATCTTGACTATTGCATGTATTCATCCATATGTCCAGAACCCCAAATTAACTGGGCCAGAAAGAAGAAGAAGAAAAAAAAAAGGCAACCATTGTCTGGGGCATCTGAAATTCAGAGCTGAATCATTTGCCCTGAGCCCAGAGGCACTGCCCACATCAGCAGCACTGTCTAGATACAGTCTATACATGACTGCACAGCTCTGCTCACTGCAGACACACAAAATCTTCCTGGAACATCCTGCAGCCAATTTCACGCCTATGAAACGTTCAAGGCGAACACTATCTGGTCATTCTTGCGATGTGACATATCAGCCTACAGTGGTACAAAGACTGCATTCTCGCATGCTAATTCTTTGCCATCTTATGTAACAGCAGGTCGGCCTCAGTTGTCTGTGGGCGCCGGCATCCATGACCTTTTCCTCTGCAAAGCTTTATATTGATATTATGAAAGAGATGCTTACCAGTGGAATGAGTGAAAATGCATAAAAGATACAATTGTGCATTTTGTGATAATGCCTTTCCGATCCATTCTTGTTGTTTCCACATTCAAAGTGGCATTACAGTTTGCATGAGGGTGCGATGGTGAGTCTTAATGAAGAACTTAGTTCCTAGCTGTTTAATTGAGCGTTTCACATTTGTAGCTAGCACAAAATATTAATACATCAATATCTTGTATGATAGTGATGACTACAAAAGGTTTTTGGTTCATTCAACTGCAGCCCTTAGCCCTGTAGCACAACCCAACTCAAGAAAAATCAAGTGAAAAAAAATCAATAAATCAGCTGTCCCTCCCTCAGATTGATAATAGTTTAATATTAGATGCAGAACAGGCCTTCAGGATGAGCATTAAAAAGTGTTTGTTGTACCCCAAACAAAACACTCTTAAGCAATCCAAACTTGTAATGATTTTCAAAATTAGCAACGTTTAACTAAATTTATCACAGAAACATTTTGGAGACCAGTGATAAACGTTCAAAGCACTAAATAAAGTTCCTAAACTCAAATACAAGTTCAGATATAAAGAGAAGATTTCAACTCCATGAATCAAACATTCTTTAGTCAAGATTAAAGGGCCATTAACATTAATTTATACATAATAATCTGAATGAATCATTGTTAATACAGAGACTGTTTGCATGTTTCTGCAAAGGCCAAAATTATAAGTTATGACAAAACACAGTAATGCTGTTTTATCCCTCCCCAAATTAAATTCCTCAGATGTAAAAATAGATGAATTGGCCTGAATGTTTTCTTGAATGCTCACCAAATACTTCACTGGCAGCAGAGGGAACAAAAGCAACAAGGCCAAACGCACAGCGTTTGTCCATGTATGACAAGTGAATAAACAAGTTGAATAGGTATTCCCATGTTGACTGGCTATTTGCTGAATACAGAAGTGCTCGTCCCAAAGAAATGTGAGCAAAACGTAATTGCTACAAATATACTTCGTGAGCATGCGTGTGTGTTTTACCGGCATAAAGTTATGTTTCCAAGCTCAGAGTTCTGTGGTGCTGTGCCAGGTTTTAAATCGGACACGTTGAAGTAGGACAGCGTGTGGTCAATGAAGCCGTGCATGGTGCCCGTCGGACTGTACATGTACTCGTAAACGAGCCTAGGGATGAAGTCTGATGTAAAGGAGATCACAAAGGCCTGCAGACAGAAAGACAAAGAGACCAAAACAGAAAGAGTGAAACAGTCTGTCTGTCAGGACCAGTGATATATAAAAGTATAAAAACTGAATCATGTTTTATGCTGTTCACATTTCTTCCTTCACTTTTTATACCTGCAAATAATTTGATTTTTAAGGAAACATTCTCACAGTGAAGAATGCAGCTTATTAAGCTACTGTAAGACCAGAATCAAATCAGAACACGATCAGCTATTACTCAAAGCCAAACTATCTGTAGCTGTAAAGAACAGAAAACCTCAGACTGATGCTTGTTCTTTTCAGTGAGAGGAGGGACAGAGGTTACAAAGAGCAAAAATCTGGTAAACTGTGCATTTGTTTAATATACATTTGAGTTTAAGGAACATTAAAGTCAGTAGAACTGATAGATACACATCTGCCATTTTTTTCCATTGTTGTGAAGCTCCTGGTCCACAGTGTGTGTCCAATCCCTCAGATCCAGATTACATTAAAAACTCCTGCTGCTTGTTTTTGGATCCGCCACAAATCTGTTTAGTATTAAAAGTAAACTAGATGGGCTTTAGCTCACTGGCCAGAGAGAAACGCAAAGCAGAACCTTCCTGACCCCCCTTCCCCCTCCCCTCCACAAACATTGCATATTTATGTATTTCAGATACAACTCTGGGATCTCATGAGTTTATGAAATTGACAAAAGGTCTAATCAACAGACCCAAAAGAGTATTTCACACATTATCCATGCCTGTATGTAAAATTTGCCCCAAAATTGCAAATATCTTTTTTATTAGAAAACTATAATAAACAATTATTTAACTACTTATTAACTAATCAGTCAAGAAATATGGCCGCCCATCCAGAGACTAGTTCTGTTGAAGGTTTCTTCCTTTTAAAAGGAGGATTTCCTCACCAGGTGCTGCTCAAAGGAGATCTGTTTGGACCTGTTTGCACTTTACACTTGTTCTCTGTTCTTTCATTTGATAATTTCTAAGGCACTTTGAATTTCACCTATCTTATAGCAGCAGAGAAATCTGTGTTAGAGAAGTCTGGAAATGCACCATTATACCAACTTTGTTAGTGCATTCCTGTCTTCAGTCCCTAAAAACAGGTAACATTTAATCTTATAAAGACATGAAGAAGTGGAAGATCCATGCAGTATATGCAACATATATACTATACAACCATTTTCGCCAAGATAAACTGAGCTGTAGAGGACTTTAAATTGACTACCAATTACACCAATAGTGATAAATGTTTACGTGTTCGGGTGTTTTGTGAAGTAATTAAAACACATATTATCAACAATATTTGTAGAATAATCATCTTCAGGTTTTTATTTTGCATGCATCTGCCTCATTTACTAATTTAGAAACCTGGAAGAGTGGAACATTGTGTTTATACTTACATTTATAATGACTGAGAACTTGCCCATTCCACTTAGTACATTGTACCAAATGCCTGTAAGGTGAGAAGCAAAAAAGACAGAAGGACAAGTTAAAGGGAATAAACAGGAAAGTCTGTATTAAGTACAGTAATAAAACTGTAAAGGGACTGAGACAGTCAGTTAAACTTTACCTATAAAGGTCTTTTAGCTACAGAAAAATGCACGACAATGTTTTCCTTTTGAATTTATTTATAACTGAGTGTGATGCAAATGTTTGCTAATTTTTAAGTGATCTGCATATAGACCAGAGCTTAGCTACACACAGACAAAATAATCCATCTGATGATCATGAATTTACTTATTTTAAAAATCCAAATTGAATTATTTGGCTGTCAAACCATCATTCTGGTGATATCAGTTACCTAGAAAAATGTTATTGAATCAGTTGCCTTACAGTGTGACTTTTGGGCTTATTAAACCTCTTTAAAAGCATCTGGGTACAGTGAAAAATGCCTGGAAATCAAGCTGAGAGGTTTCAGTCTGTGTATTAGTGAGATTAGCCAAACTGCCTGAAGCCACTGCTAACTCAAAGAATCACATCAGACTGGTTTAAGATGAGTTTTAGCATCTTGTTGATGCTTAGAATGGCGATTCATAAACTGAGTGTCAGATTAGCTTACCAATGTCTTTAGCTCGTGCAGCGACTGGCCTGCGCAGCTCTGTAACAAACTTCTTGGCATCCAATCTGATCTCAATGATATTGTTCAGCAGGGCAAAGAGAGGAGCCAGCGGGAAAGAAGCCACGAACAGAGAGACGAAACCAAACTGGATGACTGCAGAAAGAGAAACAGTTATTACATCTATCGGATGTATACTATAGGACATTAAAAAATTTTGGGTAATTTGTCTACATGTATTCAGATAAATAAGTTCTATATTTAAACCAATACTTACAATTACCAAAAAATAAATAAATAAATAAATAAAAATCACACTGCTTACATGTTAATTGTTGATATATAATAATAATAATAATAATAAATTTATTTATAAAGCGCTTTCAAACAAAGTGCTGTACAACTATTTGAAACTAAAAAGATAAGTAAAATAAAAGCGATACATAGCAATACAGGTAAAAGACACAATACAAGTTAAAAACGGTAAAAATTTAAAAACTAAAAGCAATAGAATTAAGACATGTAAGATAGGGTGAACAAATGTGTCTTCAGCTTAGTTTTAAAAACCTCCACAGAGCATGCCTGCCGATCCCATACTTCCTATTGTAATTTTGCTGATGATATTGATGGCCATTCTACATGTAGATGATGGTGATGATCTAAGTATAAAGATGAACAATACATCTGCTCCCAAAGCCTCATGCAAAACAAAAACGGGACTCATGAAAGTTTCATTTCTTGAATTTACATTACTTAATTTATGATGTCTCAAGGGCACAAAGAACATTGAACCATTGAAAAGTAAAACAAATCAGATGTTTACAACGTTCAAGTTTATGTCACATGCTAACATAAGCCCCAGTGTTTGGCGCATTTTGCTTTGGAGAGAAAAGTTGTTTAACTTCAGAAAATCTCTGGATCTGCCTCAAAATTGTTTTCAAGTTAACCCTTGTGAAGCTGCAGTTATGTCGACAGGTTTTTGGACGATGATGCTTGTTTTTGGCAGTTTTGTCTCTGTACACCACCACAGAGTTTTAAGTCAAATGATCAGGATGTAATTCAAGTGCAGACTTTCAGTTTTAATTCAAAGGGTTCAACAAAAGCATTAGACTAACTGTTTACATCAGCTTTTATACACAGTCTCCCATTTTCATAGGCTTAAAAGAAATCGCACAATTGACAGACAAGAAGTTTTTATCTTTCGGTCCAGTTTCCACAATCTGGTAGCTTCATAAAAAGAATGAATGCACTGGGGCAGCTCAGCAGGCCACAGAAGATGACTGCAGTGCAAAATGACAGAATTATTTCCTTGATTAGGAAAAAACACTTCACAACATCAACAAGCCAACATTTTCAAAGAGGTGACAATGGCAAAGTCTACAATTGCCAGTATGAATGAAAATACAGAAGAATGTGACCAGTGGCGCAAACCACTGCTCACATTTACAAAGAATAAGCCCAGATTAGACCAAAAAACATCTAAAAGAGCCTGCACAGGTCTGGGGATGAAAACAGACAGATGAAAGCAAGATTAACTTGTACCAAAATGATGTTAAGAGAAAAGCACAAAGAAGCAGAGAATCGGCTCTGAAGTGCATAACGTCATCTGTCAAACATGGAGGAGGCAGTGTTATGGGATGGGCACGTATGGCAACCACTGGAACCACATCAATAGGGTTAAATAATGATGTGACGGCTGATAGAAGTAACAGGATAAATTATGAAGAGCACAGAGTTGTACTCTCTGCTTAGATTCACCAAAATGCTGCAAAACGGATCAGATAGTGCTTCCCAGTGCACATGAATAATGATCCAAAGCATACTGCAAAAGAAACCCAGGAGTATGTTAAGGCAAAGACACGGGATATTCTTCAATGGCCAAGTCAGTCACCTGAGCTCAACCCAAGACAGCAATCTTTGGTGACTGAAGGTAAAACTGAAGGCGGAGAGACCCACAAACAAGCAGCAACTGAAAGCAGCTGCAGTAAAGGCCTGAAAGAGCATCTCAAATTTAAACTATTACATTTGGTGATGCTGATGGCTTATAGACTTCAGGCGGTAACTGCCTTCAAAAAATTTGCATCTAAGTATTAGAAACAAGCCCTGAAAATGTGGGGATGTGTCCAGGAATTAAAGCTGAAAAGTCTGTACTTCAATCACATATTGATTGTTTAAAATCCACTATAGGCAAGCTACTAAATAAGCGCCACTGCTCAAATACTTTGGGTTCCAATTGTATTTCTGCTCTTCCACATCTCACGCAATATGAGAAAGAAATCAAACCCACAACACAGGAAGCACATTTTTTCAGTAGCCACTAATACACCCTCGGATTGACATTTGTGAACAGTCATTTGTCTGGTCAAGAGTCACACTGTCTGTCTGGGCTTTTTGGTGGTTCAGAAGATGCCTTTTATGGTTAAACCCTCTGCTGCAGCAGCCAAACTGAGACATTTTTATGATTAAGCAGTGTTTAATGGGGGTGTGCATCTACACTGTGTGCTGTGTGACTGAGATATTTAATCAGGTGGATTTAATCTGAATTTGTTAAACATCATAATCAATATATCCGTGTAGGTTTTGTATAACTATAGATGTTAGTTAAAAACAATAGGTTTAGATGGATGAATACATTCTTTTTAACCACACAGAGTGGAAGCAGTAATCTAGAAAGCAGTATGAAGTCTGGATTTTTGGCTGAGGACCATAAAGGCAGTTAGGCAGTTTATTTGGACACTGGGTAGAACTGGACTGGTATTTGTTAGAGCAAATGTGCTGTGACATCAACCGAAATCTTGTGCTGTGATACAAATTTTTCCCCACTTAGTATTGTAAAAGCTTTCATATGATATTAGCATCAATAACCTCGAGGTGGTCTTACAGTCTGATTGGTTTGACAAAGCAAAATGGGGCTGGGTTTGGAGCAATAAATTGTCTAACAAGTCATCTCATGATCAGTTCACCCGCTTGTGAAGAATGCTGAAAGGAAACCTGAGAAACACAGGCAGTATTTCCTGACTGCGGCCAATGCAGGACTTCTGTCAGAGCATTGGAACTTTAGCAGTGTGGGAACGGGGATTTCCAGCGAGCGGGAGACTGACGGCTTCACCTCAAGACACTACACTGAGACAATGAGTGGAAAGGAAGAAAATACGGCCGAGGCACAGCGAGCGCTAAAGGGCAAGCTTAGAATAACCCAACATCTACCTGAGCCGAGGTTAACGGGTTCGACCCAGTCACACAAAGAAAGACGCGCATACATTAAATTAAAAAATGAGTTAACACAAATCCAGACTATCCACTCACACACTCGCTACAGTGCGTGTGTCAGACATTTCTGACATTCCTCTGTGTGCCCTACAGCTACATCAGCCCAGTCTTCTTGTTCCGCCTGTCCTCACTCTATTCATGTCACATGAAATAATTTCAAGCATGACCAAAAGACTAAAACACAGCAGAAACATAAAAATCACCAGGTTTTCTTCCAGTTTGACCTGGATTACTTTACAGCAGTATAAAACTACCATCATTTTGATGTTCTTAATAGAAACCAAGTGTAAGGTTCCCACAAACATCAAATTCTGCCAAGAAAACTTCACTTTGAGAACAGTTACATAAGTTTTATATGGCACTGACATCCAAGGAAAACACGGCCCATTTTACGGGTTCACAAAGATCAACGCAAAATCTTATACAGGTCAAGCTTGTTGCTGCATGTTTGTGAAACTGCTGCAGCGCTTAGACTTCTATCAGCAGTGGGGAAATGATCAGACACCTCAAGCCGTGCAGCATGGAGGCCAGCGCTGCATGTCTCCTTCAAACAGTGCACGTCTTTCATTTATTTGTTGATTGTATCTCAGTTTCTTGTTTTCTTTTATTCTCTGTACAAAATTAGGGTTCAAATGTATGTTCATTTATCTATTCAGTAAAACCTTTTGAAAGAGGCAGTTTCACAAGCTCACTCTGAATTAGATTGACTCAAAAAAAATTTAATCAACCAATCAAAGAAAAATGTTGGGGCTTAAATGAAATTCAGTCAAAATATCACTAGCTTCATTGTTTGCAAAACAGGCATGAATGCATGGAATTTACTCTCCCCTGTCATAGGTTATCCTCACTGTATTGGCTGCTGTGTTTTAGCTGTGCCTTTTGATGAGAGGCACAAAATGCTTAGTTTTGTTTCTAATGAGCTTCAAAAAATTTTCAAATCTGCTTCTTAAGTCTGAAGTAAGTAACAATTTCTGGGTCCAAATGCTCCTCTATCCATCCATCTTCTTCCTCTCATCCAACACGCCCTATAGCAGGCTGGGCATGCTAGACAAATTGTCAGCCTGTTGCAGGGCTAACACAGAGAGACACACAACCATTCACACTCACATTCATGCCTATGAACAATTTAGAATCACCAGTTAACCTATCCCTACTAACTGCATGTCTTTGGGCTGCAGGAGGAAGCCGGAGTACCCGAAAAGAAGCCACACTCACACGGATTGAACAAGAAAACCCCACACAGAAAGGCCCTGGAGTTCTTGCTGTGAGGCAACAGTGCTAATCACAGCACCACCAGGTACCAAAAACCTGTCGGTACCACAGAGTTAAAAAAAAATGGTCAAAATGATTTAAAATCCAATAAAACAAGCAGTCTGTTCTCAGGGTTTACAGTAAAGCATAGCATTCAGCCGTATTGTGAAAAACAACATTTACAAGGTTTCACTGAGTTCAAAGCTGCCAGTCAGCAACCTCACTGATATCTAAAATGTCACCCAGTGCGAGCTGGAGGCCATCACATGATGAAGCCAGCAGAACTACATCATCTGCAAAAAGACAGAGACGAGATTCTGAGACCATCTAAGTGGAAGCCTTCTGCCACTTGGCTACACCTAGAAATTCTGTCCATAAAAATTATGAACAGAGTCAGTGAGAAAGGGCAGCTCTGGCGGAGTCCATCACCCACCAGAAACGAGTCCGACTTCTTGCCAGCGCACCGGACTAAGCTCCTGCAACGGCTGTATCACACTTCCTGAAACACCTCCCACAGGACATCCCAGGGACAAGGTCGAATGCCATGTCCAAGTCCAGAAAACACATATAAACTTGCTGGCCAAACTCTCATGCCCCCTCAAGTATCCTCGATACTGTATCTGAGGAGTATGGCATCTTACCTGTCTAAGATGCCATACAAAGAACTGAGAAGCTGTTGCTTATCCAAGGTGCTTTTAAACACTCCACACTGATGGCAAGCCCGTACATTTAAAACGGCGTAAATAGCATGGAGTGGTGTCAGGCAATGATAAGTTGTGCAGCTCCAGCTTACAGTGGTTTATTGGAATCCTTGCCATTATTATAAATAAATATTATAAATACTATTGTTCTTATTTTAAAAAACTAATGCCTCCTGTTTTTAATATTTTCTGCCTTTAGTCTCTGCTTGCCTTCCTGTAAATGTCCCTGCATTCCACTGTAGTATACAGAGTTCATCAACTCACAGCACTGCACAGTTTTGCAGTGACATCTGTTGGAAAGCAGCATAATGTAAATGTCTTATATAAGTTTTCAGGCTACAGACTGTGAGGCCATTTTTCTCTGTGTGCATGCATACTCACTCATCTCCATGTATTCTGGAGTGAGGCCTTCAAAGGGAGCCAGGGCATAGTCCAGGTTCCACTGCTGAGGTGGCTTCTCTTCCTCCCTCGCCTTTGGTGTCGTTTCTTTTTCCTTTAATGTACGGACCAATTTCTTCAATTTCCTGTTAAAATGAAGGAAGATGAAAGTGCAAAGATAATAAAAGACTTTACCTTTACTGCAACTGTACTGAAATCCACATACAGTACAGTGGGGCAAAAAAGTATTTAGTCAGCCACCGATTGTGCAAGTGCCCCCACCTAAAATTATGACAGAGGCCAGTAATTTGCACCAGAGGTACACGTCAACTGTGAGAGACAGAATGTGAAAAAAAAATCCATGAATACACATGGTAGGATTTGTAAAGAATTTATTCGTAAATCAGGGTGGCAAATAAGTATTTGGTCAATAACAAAAATACAACTCAATACTTTGTAACATAACCTTTGTTGGCAATAACAGAGGTCAAACGTTTACTATAGGTCTTTACCAGGTTTGCACACACAGTAGCTGGTATTTTGGCCCATTCCTCCATGCAGATCTTCTCCAGAGCAGTGATGTTTTGGGGCTGTCACCGAGCAACACCGACTTTCAACTCCCGCCACAGATTTTCTATGGGGTTGAGGTCTGGAGACTGGCTAGGCCACTCCAGGACTTTCAAATGCTTCTTACGGAGCCACTCCTTTGTTGCCCGGGCGGTGTGTTTTGGATCATTGTCATGTTGGAAGACCCAGCCGCGTTTCATCTTCAAAGTTCTCACTGATGGAAGGAGGTTTCGGCTCAAAATCTCACGATACATGGCCCCATTCATTCTGTCCTTAACACGGATCAGTCATCCTGTCCCCTTGGCAGAAAAACAGCCCCATAGCATGATGTTTCCACCCCCATGCTTCACAGTAGGTATGGTGTTCTTGGGATGCAACTCAGTATTCTTCGTCCTCCAAACACGACGAGTTGAGTTTATACCAAAAAGTTCTACTTTGGTTTCATCTGACCACATGACATTTTCCCAATCCTCTGCTGTATCATCCATGTGCTCTCTGGCAAACTTCAGACGGGCCTGGACATGCACTGGCTTCAGCAGCGGAACACGTCTGGCACTGCGGGATCTGATTCCCTGCCGTTTTAGTGTGTTACTGATGGTGACCTTTGTTACTTTGGTCCCAGCTCTCTGCAGGTCATTCACCAGGTCCCCCTGTGTGGTTCTGGGATCTTTGCTCACCGTTCTCATGATCATTTTGACCCCACGGGATGAGATCTTGCGTGGAGCCCCAGATCGTGGGAGATTATCAGTGGTCTTGTATGTCTTCCATTTTCTGATGATTGCTCCCACAGTTGATTTTTTCACACCAAGCTGCTTGCCTATTGTAGATTCACTCTTCCCAGCCTGGTGCAGGTCTACAATACTTTTCCTGGTGTCCTTCGAGAGCTCTTTGGTCTTGGCCATGGCGGAGTTTGGAGTCTGACTGTTTGAGGCTGTGGACAGGTGTCTTTTATACAGATGATGAGTTCGAACAGGTGCCATTCATACAGGTAACGAGTGGGGGACAGAAAAGCGTCTTACAGAAGACGTTACAGGTCTGTGGGAGCCAGGGATTGTCCATGTTTGAGGTGACCAAATACTTATTTGCCACCCTGATTTACGAATAAATTCTTTACAAATCCTACCATGTGTATTCATGGATTTTTTTTTCACATTCTGTCTCTCACAGTTGACGTGTACCTCTGGTGCAAATTACTGGCCTCTGTCATCATTTTAGGTGGGGGCACTTGCACAATCGGTGGCTGACTAAATACTTTTTTGCCCCACTGTATATGTGTAAGGCTCCAGCTGACTGCTGGGTTATAGCTGTGATTAATCCCTACTGCAAAAATCCATTCTAAAGTTGTCACAGGCAGGGCATGAATACCTTCCACTCACAATTCCTGCTTTCTTGTTTACTTTCAGTAAAAGATATCAAAGCTGGAAACTAAAATAGGTGGCACCGATGCAGTTGAATGAGTGCAATGACTCCAACAAAACGATCGCATTTGGAGTTTCTAGCACAGCACAGAGTACATTAAAACTCTCTAGACCTTAGCTGGAACAATAAAAGATTTGCAGACCTCTTGTGAAACATAATAGCAAAATAAGTATTTACAGAGGTGCTGAAATGCTAATGTTTGTTGAAAACCCAGTGAACTGACAGCCAGGGGCTGAATGTTTTAGGGTTTTTATGTAAGTGAAAAAGGGAACAGCCAACAGAGAACTGAAGAGACAGTGAAGGAAAGTGAGAGCATGGGTGTTTCTCTAAGAATGTGTGTTTGCAGTTTGGTGAAGGGATATACAATACAACCTGAATACTTTTTATGTTTTGTTTGCATAAACACACATGGAGCAACAGGGCACATGTGACGAGCCACACGCCTAAATATTTTAAGGAGCTACTGTTTAAAAAAATAAAAATAACATGAACAACTGCTACAATGAGTTATTAATGTTGCACTGGGTAGGTGTATTTTGATGCATTCTACGCTTTGCGGATACAGGGAATGTCCAGTAACAACCTTCAAAAACACAATTCAAGACTTGATACTTGTGATTAACCCAGTATTTGTTTTATTTTATCTGTACATTTTTTGCCTCGTGAATTTAGTTCAATAACTAGCACAAACTGATAATGTTCACACACTCTGAGTTGGCTTTATCAGTCCCTTAGATATACGGACAGGTACTGTTAGGATCAGGTACGTCATCAAAAGAAAAACAAAGACTGGAAACTGCACACAGCAATTCTACCAGGTGTGAAACCTTTTTAAGGAGATGAATGTGTAACAGTGGAAAGGATAGCATGCAGATATGGTTGCATGTGCTGCGACTTGCAGATCCATCAAGATGACTAACAGAGCTTTTGATGAAGCTCACCTAATGAGTGAGGGAGTAAAGCAACAATAAAAGTGTAGCCTGAAGCTAGAAAGGGTGTCAGGTTGACATTTGCTATAAACGTAGATGACCTTTGAGCTTTCAGATTTGCATGTTAATGCTAAGCTATTACACAAAACCACTGTCCAGACATGGAAGGAATGTTACTAGAACAAGAAAGGGCAGAGCAGATGCTGCAAGAAATTGTCAGCAAATGTATAGGTGTGTGTGTGTGTGTGTGTGTGTGTGCGCGCGCGCGTGGGCGCGCGTATATACACGTTTAGACATCTTTGTGGGAATAGAAAATTGGCATGCTACTATACTTGTGGGGACCAACAGTCACAAAACACTTGTCCCCACGTGTTTGAAGGCATTTTTGAGGCTCAAAATGTGGTTTTAGTGTCAGGTTTATAATTGGGTTATGGTTAGGTATAAAGAGAATGGATTTTCTGTAGCCATTAATTATAGGTTCAGTGCACTGGCATAGGTTTAGGGTAAGGGTTAGGTATTCATTTTTGATTTTCAGGGTTAGAGTAAGTGGCTGGGGAAAGCATTATGTCAATGTCCAAATGAGATCAAACACTAGCAATACATATACAAGGGACAATCTTATTGCCTGACTGCTTCTTTTCATTTTTATCTTCATACAAATCGATGGACTTACGGGATGCCAATCTCAAAGATGTTGTTCTGGATTAGTTGCTTCCCCAACATGATGATGCTGAGCTGAATGCACAACTCAATGAGGCACCCTCCTGGAGCACACTGGGGGATACACATAATTTATTTACACATTGCACTGTAACTTTTGAATCCAATTTTGCTAATCCAAATGAAAAACAAAAACAAACTTGTGTTTAAAGATAAAATCACACACCTCCTCCATCCGAAAATCATTAAACACATACACATAATTTCCCGGGCGTCCAGCAAACCTGCAAAAACATACAAAAAAAACCATTAGGTCCTAGTAGTGACACTAAAAAGAAGTGGGTGTCATTTTATAGCTGACATTTCAGATGTGGTGTTCATGGTACAATGGTGAACACAAACACAGAGGGCTTACCGTCCCTTGAAGAAAGCCACGTAAAAGATGGGAGCATATGCGTTCATAAACTTGAGTAAGAAGGCTTTCAGGATGAGTCGTTCTTCAAAGTTGGTTTCTGTTTTAGGAATCTCTGAAAAATAGTTGATGTGAAACAGTGAGAAAGAGTTAGCACAGTATTTCATGAGGGCTACAGAAAAAGTGGCATGCTAATAGAAATGAAATGGGGCCTATGTAAAAGAAACATGAAGCAAACACATGCACAGCTTTATTAGGCTTGTATTTCTAAGGTGTCCACATAATTTTTTCTACAGTGTGCCTCTAGACTTATGACTGCACAAGAATGGCATCTGTTCAGCGGAAAGTGACAACTCTGCAAGTGAAGAGAGTTTAACATGATCACTGTGCTGGAAGTAGGTTAAAATACCGGAACTTTTCACATTGCACATCATCTCTCTCACACACACTCACGAGCACACACACACACACACACCCTCTTCCCTCACATTTCTCCATCTAATTTTTTTCTATTTCAGAGGTTTTGAATATGAATATAAATGTAGGAAACCCTCCTGGGATGACTGATGGGATGGCTGGAGCATGAAAACATCAAAGTTTTATCAAGCTGTCCACCATGAGGCAGAAGGACTCTTTCTCAGATACAGAAGATGAAGATGATTACATGTTTTATCAAGAGACCTAGGCATTATTTTACTCCTAGCATTTGTAAATGTGTCATTCTGGATATTTGAAACAACTCCCTGATTTCCAGAAATCAGGGTTAGATTAGATTCAAAGAGTAAATTACTAGCAGGATATGATTACCTTAGCTTAGAAACAAAACCAGGGCAATCTACTGGCCCAGCCTTAACGTAGGAAATGTCAGTCTGTTGCAACTGTCATGCCAGTACGTGTTCCCAAATAGTCCCAAAAAGTGATTTCCAAATTTTGGTTTGTTTTTCTTTTTTTTGTTTATATTGGTAAATAAACTGTAGTTAACAGGATGTATGAAGAGCTTGTATAAAATAAATAAATATATATATAAATTACAGAAAAGACCAGTTGACCCACTTGCAATATTTTTTTAAAACTATATGTTGTACTTATAGCAATTCAAAAAATACATTTCTAAAATTAATCAGACTTTGATGACTTTGAGACTTGATACCATGCATGGTGACCAGCATGGTGACTGTTAAGCTAAGCTAACATCTTGTGCAGTCACAGCTTCATTATTAAAGATATTCAAATGTTAATGATCTTTTTACTTAGCTCTTGGCAGGAAAGAAAACCAATCAAGGTTTTTAGCAGTGTTCACCAGTGGATCCAGTTTTCCCCCCATTCTCTCTGGTACTTGAAGCCAAAGTTACTTTACTAGAATAGAGTAAAATGACATCTGTGTGTGTCTGTACCTAGCTCAGTTAACCACACTGCCACAGCGCCGTAGATTTCATCCAGAATCAAGATAACCACGAGGTTGATGATGACCGCAGTGGCAGTGACTGTCACCCGAACATTGTGCCTGATCTCCGGGTCAGGGCTCATCGCCATGATCGCAGAGATTGTGATGCGGTAAATGATGACGCCGAAAACTGCAGAAAATGTCAGCGCAAACTGGGAGCAAAAACACAAGCAAATGAAGAGTAGTTATTACTCAAATCATTATAGAGCAATGGCTAGACTTATTATGCTCTCACACTTCAATTCTGAGAAAATGAAACGGCTAGGCTAGATCAGATGTAACCAAAGCTTATTTTAAAATCATACATATCTCAGAGAGGGGGATAGTAATGTTGCGAAACTCGTGCTTAAAGTGGTAACTTTAGAAGGAAAAAATATGCGCTTTCATAAGTTTGAGCTAAAAATCACAAGTATTTCTTTACTGCTAAATCCAACTGCAAAAAAGGATCTAATTGTATTCTGTTATCCACTGTTGCTTGATGAGGTCAATCCAACCTTATAAAGTCAAATGGATCTTAAGAAAAAAAAAGGAAAAAGGAATCCCTTTTATTCCCAGCTCTGCATATACATTTTTCTCATCCTACACTGGCCCTAAAACACATTTTTAAATACTTACCATGAAGAGAATAGAGGATACATTGATCAAGTATCCGGGAAGGCGATCTTTCCAGGTCAGCTTCTCTATAGGAGACTGACAGAAAGAACAGAGGAGGACAAAAGAGGGAAAATTCCAGATCACTCATACAGGAATCTGTGGATCTTTAAGTTTGTTTCTAAATCTGTTATCCAGAACAGAGAGCCTACAGAGACATCTTAAAAAGAGAGAAAAACAAAGCCGTTTCCTCCTTTCAAATGGTTTGTAAAAACTGAGTTTAGGGCAAAACAAGCAGCCAGTGAATTTCACACAACCACGGGAAACATTACTACATCTCAGCACAGACATAAGGGAGCATAAAAATGTGTTTTACTGTACGCAGCCTAAATTCAAACACTAGCTTGGAGGAAATGGTTTTATTCCAGAGAATCTCTAACATCCAGATGACTCCCAGCTGATTCATCCATTCTCCCAGGCATCAATATGGAAACAAATATTAACGTACTAAAAGTAGAAGCCACATTAACTGGCTTCTACTTTGGAGCGATTTCAGGTGTAAGAAAACACAAGTATCTGCTTTCTTGCCAAGATTCAGATAGGAAGATTGATTTCTACAACCTCGAAAACCAGGTTACAGCCAGGAGACAGTCGCAATGCATAATTTAAAGTGCTAGGAGATGATAGAAGGATCTGGTTTTGCCCAGCTACAAAACCCTGTGCAAACAAAAGTCTCGCCCGGAATGTCAGAAATTTTAATAATGGAATGTAACCTGTACAGTTACAGTTTACAGTGGAACAAAACCACTGTCAAACTGTTTCAACTCTTCCACCCCCAGCTGGTGCTTATAGGCATATGGAAATAATGCATACATGAACATCCTCACACAGTGGTAGGAAGTCAGTTTGCACACACAGAACTGGGTGGATCAAAACCCTGTATACTCTGAAGAGGTATTATGCAGCCTAGCAGTGCAATGGCACCATCTAGTGAATATGATGGCATTGTACACCCCGCAATACAAGCTTTTTTAAAAACAGAAACAGGCAAATATACATATGAACCATCATGAATAAGCTTATACAGTGGGCTGAAAAGGGAGTGTTAGACATTTAATCTGAGATTTAGAGTAAGACACCACCTCTAGGAGTAGCATCAGTTTAAAATATGGGGACGCAAGGTTCAAAATAAGGATTTTGAACCTTGTAGAATTAAAATGAAGTACACATTTCTTCATGCAAGGACACATTTTGACATTTATTAGAACTATATTAATACTGGTCTAATTGCTTCAACCACTCAGAGTTCTACCCTTTAGTCATCTGAGGACCTCTTGGCTTTTCACTAAATAGTAAATGCACATTTAGACAGCCTCAACCATTAAAGCATGTTTCCTGCATACATCATTAGGTAGTCCTTTGGTTGCTCCAACATTTGCACTGCAGATCTGGGGTGTGTATGCTACATTCAAGTTATGTTTTTATAAAATTAATAATGTGTCTTTCAAGCCCACTACAAACTTTAAGAGACAAATTAATTATGAGGTGTTAGCCATGTAAATTATTGGATTACAAACAAATCTCTTAAATGTGAAGTTTTTTTATTGTCACTTCAGTTCTACAACATTGTTCACTTTGCAGCTTTTGGCAAGTATTCCCAGAGAGACAGTGAGCCCAGAAGCCTTTCACTTGGGGTCAGGTTGTAGGTTGTTCGTTGCTGATTGAAGACCTATAACAAAAAAAAGACACCTAAGTAATTTTAAAAACCCAATTCTAATAAAGTTTTAGTTAAAAATGAGAATTTGCTAAGTAATAAGTAAGATTAAAAGTTAAAACAGAGACTGTGTGACTTTTTATATCTCTCTGGTATTCTGGATTAGACTCCACCTGACTGGTTCTCCATTGCTGTGTTTCAAAAGTTCAGCTACTAATTTGTTAAATAATGACCTACAAAAGGACAATTCATGTCACAAATCCAAGAAACCATTAACACCAAAAATATTTAAAAGGAACAATATTTCACCAAAAACCAAAAATAATCAAAATAAAGCCATACCATCTTCTCTTAAGGTTCTCACTTCTCCCCCTTTTCCAGACTCTCTCTTAGCCTGGTTCAAGTGCTAAAGGAAAATTTGATCACACCGGGACTCGTGACAAATTTCCAATCTGCTAGAGACAGAAGAGCAAAACAAGATTTAAATGAAATGTAAAATAAGGCTACGTTAAACTGCAACAAGTTATCATCAGTAGTTTCTACTTTTCACAGACACTACCACCACCACTTCTATTATTAAATAGTGCTATGTATGCACTACTATTACTGCTACCAAGTATAAATTCTTCATATTAACCTTTTTTAAAAGACTATTACTAGAATAATAAAATGTGTTAGCACTTGAATGTGACGTTGTCACTATGTGCATACTTGTCAGTTTAGATCAGATTAGATCTAAGTGTATAAATCAACTTGTGCGTTCTACTTTGTTTTTACATGGTAACCAGCAGCAGATGTCTACACCGTGTTCAGACAACAAACCAACACATTTAGTTAACTTACCGGATGGTTTTGGCAAGCTTCTTGAAAACATCCTCGTTGAGTCTTTTAAACTTGTGAATGCTGGAAAGTGTGTTTGTTTGCACTCAGAGTGCGATGTTGAGAAATGACAAACAGGTTTTATCCTGATTATAACTGACGAAATACATTTGATTTAAAAATACACAATTTTGCTAACATTTTTCTTTCTCATTATTCTGTTGGAACAAAGTCGTTAGCCTTTCAAATGGAGGGCCTTTTGTCTTAACTGAACATGCACATATTAAATATAAAAACTTTAATGGAAATGAAAGTGTTACATGGAACACAATGTGCTTTTCTGCTAAAGTCCATTATTCAGATTTATGCAGTCTCTCACTTATAACGTCTATGCAGTGAGCAGCGTATAACGTGAAAAATATTTTGATAAAAGAGCAGAAACGAAATCAGCAACTTGTTTTTGAATCGGTACATTTATCATAATTTTGAGAATCATGCCTTTTGGACATGAGCCTTCATTTCAAACATAATAAATGCTTTTCTTTCTCCCTCTTGCTCTCACTCTCTCACTCTCACCCTGAGGGCTCTACATACACAAAGTGTATACAAAAAGACCTTCAGAGTGTGATGGCCATCCTGACCAAGAGAAAGAAAAAGGTAGGTCAGACTTTATATTTAGCTTGTAATGCCCACTGAGGAAAGACCAACAAAGCCTTCGTATTTGTGACAGACTAACCCTGGCTCTTAAATTGCTTCTTTTTTCTTTTTTAAATTTCACTTTCAGTTCGTACTCCAGTTGCCCTTTTAAAGTATGTATTGCTGCACTCACTATGGATAAACTGCAAAACACTACTTCATTGTGCTTGAATATTTGAGTTGCTCCAGAGTACTGTGGACCAGAATCACTAAAAACCAGGCTGGCTTGATTCCTGCAAAATGTAAGCAGATGCAGAAAAACACTGTATTTTTAAACATACTGCATTTAATATATTAAGCAGTAGGGAACTGTTCTGGTATACTACATGGCTGTTTTAGCAAATAAATGTTTACATTTGCTTAAATGTTAAGAATGATGTTATACATAAAGTACCATTTCACCATATTGAGGCACATCTAATGCAATGTAAGTGTCTGAGACAGAGTGCTTGTGCTGGCTTCCCTTTAGGATTCTGGGCTTTAAAACATGTGACCCTTTCTCTTTTTTTAGTTTGTCTTGTATTATTAGCACTAACATGCCCTGTAGTTCAAAAACTGATTTGAAACATTGTGACAGTGATTTGTCCGTCACTGAAGATCAGCCACTGATGTAGTTACGGCACTTTTACTGTCAGTTTGCAAATGTAAGCATGCAGCCTGAGCTCTGTACTTAAAGTAGCCAAAATGAATGCTCAACTTGATTTACCCAACATTTATAAGTGCTTAGTATGCCGAATGCATATTGCTTTAAAATAACAGGACCAACGTAGAAGACTCAAAAACCAAAGACCCATTTTACTCTCGTATATGTTCATATAATCTCTTGATTTGATCCTACAGCACAGTCAGGTAACAATGGTTCAAGTGTGTGAGAGGGAGTTGTGTGTCGCCATAGTGACGGTCACTAATCTTACCCCTGGCTTCCTGCCCAGCATGCATCACTCCCACTCAGCCCGCCCTCCCTCAGTTTCTTTCCATCCCTCTACTTCTCCAAGTCGGCTTATTTGTGTTGTCCATCTCTTTGTCATATAAATTTGTGTTTTAAGTCTCACACTTTGTCATTTCTGCATTCACAGGCAGTTTTTGGAAATATGCTATTAGAAAGAATATTAGAGAAGTAGTGAATTTTATCAAATAGTAATTTCATTCAATTAAAAGAAAAAAATAACAAATTCCCTTTTTTGCCCCTGTGAGCGGGTCAAGCTTGGGTCCTCTACCAGAGGCCTGGGAGCATGAGGGTAGGCGCAGTATCTTGGCTGTTCCTAGGACTGTGCTCTTCTGGACAGAGATCTCAGATGATGTTCCTGGGATCTGCTGGAGACACTCGCCTAGCTGGGGTGGGGGGCGCACCAAGTGCTCTGATTACCACTGGGACCACTGTTACCTTCACCCTCCACATCCTCTCAAGTTCTTCTCTGAGCCCTTGGTCCTTCTTCAGCTTCTGTTTCTTCTTCCTGATGTTGCTGTCATTCAGTATTGCTACGTCTATCACTACAGCAGTCTTCCTCTGCTTGTCCACCATTATCATGTCCAGTTGGTTAGCCATCACCAGTTTGTACCGTCTGTATCTGGAAGTCTCACAGGATCTTAGCTCAGTTATTCTCCACCACCCTGGGGGGGGGGGGGGGGGGGGGGGGTCCATCCTCGTCTTGATGTCAGTGGCTTCCATCTCCTCCTTCGGCCAGCTTATTATCCCAGCAGGGTACCTGATCAGAGCTAGGTGTTGATAGCCTAGATCAGACCTTCCCAAAGTGTGGGGCCCGCCCCCTAGGGGGGGCGCAGAGCCATTGCGGGGGGGGGGGGGGGGGGGGGGGGGGGTATGAAAAAAAACAAAACAAAACAAAAAAACAATGCTTGGACACTGCTAGCATAATGGACAGGTTTTTGACGGGGCTCCCACACAAACGCAAAGCAGGAGATGAAGCATAGCTGAATATGTTTCCAAACCAACTACATTCTAAGCCAAAGACTAGAAAATATGGTGAAGCATATCTTCCCTTTGGCTTCACCTGCACAAGTGCCGAGGTAGGTCTCCCCTGCATAATTGGTTTTCCCTGCGTCGGGAGCACGTGCTGGGCTCTCCAAATCACAGACAAACAGTATCCCACATTCTTGATTTTTAGTTCACAAACACTTCTTGTAATGGCTAACTACTCCTGACATTTTGGAGATGTTAGCTCTTTATACAGTAAAGTTACAGTGGGATACAAATAATATCAGGCTGATCCTGCCGCGATTTGTTCCCCCGGTTCAAATCCCGGACAAACAGTATCCAACAGTTTTTTATGTTTTTAAACCCATTTCCACAGAGAGGAATTTTTTGAAAAATGTATTGATAGCAATGTTGAATATTATTACACAGGAAAAAAACAACTACACGTAAAATAATCACACCGTGAGGCCTCTGCCTTTCTAAATGGAGGGACAGTAACTGCGTGTGTATGTAAGCCTGTAAAGTCTGAAGATAGAGACAAAATACTGTCACTGTTAATCTGAATATCTGCCATTCCGCAATTCATCTCATGTAAACAATAACGTGGCGCACAGCGTGACGTGAAAAAAGGCACATACCTTTGACGTTGCGTGATGAACTTTGTATTCCTCGTCCACACGTAAACGCAAAAAAGGAGTTTTAAAAAATCTCCGTTTTCGGTGATTCGAAGCGCCGTTTACGTGTGGACGAAACAGCTGCGTTTTCAAAAATACCCGTGTAGGTGTGGACGTAGCCTAAAAGAGTTAGTAGGTTATTTTCTTACTACCTGTAATTTATTGCAGATTACTTGTATTTACTTAATTGTTTACTAAATGTTTGAGGTGTGAAATAAACCGCAATGGAGCAAATTATGGGTGTGTGTGGTTAAAGGATGTGTTTGTGCGTACGTGTGTGTGTGCGCGCGCGGGGGGCGCGAACATTTCTCTTGTAAAACAAAGTGGGGCCCAGCAAGTTTGGGAACCACTGGCCTAGATCTTGTTTTTGCCATTCAGCTGACTCCTCAGGACTTGCCTGAACCTCTGCAGGTACTTGGTGTTTGCAGCTTTCATAGTGGCCTCTTCATGGTTCCCATTTGCCTGTGGGATCCCCAGGTACTTGTAGCTGTTTGTTTTTTGACAGTAGACCTAACCACAATTAACTTGCCATACAAGCAAAGGTGTAACAAACAGTATGTCACCGTTGAGTCCATTAATGTCATGTGGTACACCTGCGATGAGGAAAAAGCCCACAGAGATAAAGGTTGCAAAGAAGGATTAGCAGCTCACCCAATTCATAAGGGGGTCCTGTTAACTGTCCAGCGACAAGGTTTGTAGAAAATAAATCCTTTAGCTCCAACAAATCATTTTACCTTTGCTGTGTTATAAAGAATGTTTCTTTTTTAAAGACTACATTAGATGGACTTCTTAACATTAATTAGCTTAACTATTTGGGAAAACAGTACTACACTGCTTTGGTTGAGAACTATTTTCAGACCTGGATTAAGACTCCTTTCGTTCTTAAGAAGTGTGTAAAGCAGCTGGATGGTGTACAGTATGTGACACTGAGTCAAAACAGGTAGATATATATATATATATATATATATATATATATATATATATATATATATATATATATATATATATATATATATATATATATATATATATATATATATATTTTTTTTTTTTTTTTTCTTTTTTTTTTTTATTTATTTATTTATTTTTGCCTTGACTGTCCACACAAAGGGCTTTAGAATACAAATCACATTTTATAATAAATTCCTACAGTGCTTTACTCTAGACACTTCATAAGAATCATGGTTAAAAAGACAAAAAAAAAAACAAATGGTACATTTACTGCCATAAATCAAGAAATAATGCATGACTTTAATTTTTACTGTCCTAATATGTTGAAATGATATTTTTACAATTGTTCTATGTAAATAATGTCACAAGCAAAAGCAATGTCTGTCTAAATTATACATTTTGCTGATCAAATTTTCCTCCAACTCTGAAAACAAATATTTGTAACAAGGTTTATGAAAGTGTTACTACTGAAAGTTCACAGAACCAGCAATGAACATCCCTCTAAATTAGTGCAATGGCATTTTTCTTTTAGCCTGTTTAATGACAAGGCAGTTTGAGAAAGGAAAGACATGCACAAACTGATCCGGGGTGGAATTGAACCGGGACCTTGCAGCACATGGGTCACCTACCAGCACCCAAGTTGAGCCAGATTTCATTCCATTCTGAGAAAAAAGCAAAAATCATACACTGCTATCTGAATTTTTCCCAGAGCACATGTACTACAGGGTGACGTGGGCAGTGGAATGCAGGGTAATTTTGTGTGTCATGCCCTTCACTTGTGCCATCATTCCCACCAAGCTGGCAGGCGCACTCTTTTCCTTTCTGTGTTTCTGTTTTCTGCCTGCTTGATTGCAGGATGTGATGTGCGGGGGAAGTCAGACTGCCAGCTGCTTGTCATCATCCTGCTCTGCAATAAATACCTAGATCCAACACTTTGACTGTGAAAACAGTATATACACAACTGCCAGATCATGCAGTCTCTGTTAGTTTATTGCCCACTCATGTATTCGCATTTACCAACACCTGTTCTTCTCTGTCTGCAGCATTCATCTGCCTAAGCCCCTTCTTATCTTTCTCAGTTCTGAGCTCTCTATTCTCTGAACTTCTCATGCAGCAGTCCTTAGCTGCATTGGTGCCCTGGCCCTGCCTATTGCTTCAACCTCATCATGACCTCCATTCAAACCCAACTCTCTCCCACCAACAATGAGCATGTTTTTTAATACAATCTTGCATTACTGTTCATATCTGTGCTCTGCTTTTGGGTTCATCGACTAGCCCAAATATATGGGCAATTGTAACTCCTGCTGTGGTCATCACATACCTGGATTGATATATACAAGGGGTATGCTAGAAAACATACAAAGAAATACCTGTAAAGTGGAAACTGTAGCACCCAGAGGATGGGACAGGAAGAGAAGAACAGACAGCAGCCTGCAGGAGGGGAAAGAAAGGATAGGGAAAGCAAGGTGGGAGCAGGAGGGAAAAGAAAAGGACAAAAGAAAAGGACAGGTGGAAGAAGAGGACAGGGGAAGGAGAGGAGGGGTTACCGGTATTCCTGCAGACATGGCTGACAGTAGTTTTTGTCTCCATCTGTCCTTCCCTGTCACTGTCCCGTCCTCCTGCTTTGCTGGCTGAAAGACAGGGGGGACAAGTTACAGACACACAGACAGACAGACAGATACACAGACAGACAGACATACCCACTATCACTCAAAAGCTTGGAGAATGTTTTTCTCTTTGCACATAAAGCATATTTGTTTATATAAAATATAACATGTTTATTTAAGTCGCATTGATTTACAACAATTCTATTAATTATGAATCACACCTCCTTTTTAGTGGACCATCTATGTAGGTGTACAGAGGCACACTTTCAGCAACAAGCATTCCTGTATTCCACATTATATTACCTAATACAAGTTTGTTAAAAGTCTAAAAAAAAAAAAAAAAAAAACCATGAAGGACCTAAAGACTGATAAAGTCAGGGTTGGGTACCAAACTCTGTACTTTTTAATGGTACTGACAGAATTATCTACTGAGAACCAACTCACACTAAATCATTCGGTGCCAAATTTTAGGTAAGCGGAAGAAAGAGCATGATTATTACTAACTATCACTCAAGTTAACCAAAAGATCTCTCAGGTGTGGTTACGCTTTCAAAAAAAACAAACAAAAAAAAACAAAAAACGATTGCTCTCTGTAACATTTGCAGTGCAAAATGAAGGGAAAAAATGGCAACACATCAAATCTGAGGAAACACCTGGTCAAACACAAAGTGCATTGGCTCTGAAGAGTGTCCCATATTTGATTGGCTGAAAGCCACCGAAGGACCTGCAGCTAACTTTCGCAAGTCTTTTGCCAACATTTAAGAAGTTGAACCCATTGATGGTGAGGAATCTTTAAGTGGCACACTAACAGCTCTATCAATTTCTTCATCGTGGTTGTGGGTCAGGGGGTAGAGTGGTTCATCTACTAATCAGAAGGTTGGGTGGGTTCCTGGCTGCTCCAGCCTGCATGCCAAAGTATCTGTGGGCAAGATACTAAATCCTGAGTTGCAACTATATATGATCAGCTCCCGGGAAGATCTTTCAGGTTTTTCTATTTTTCTTCCCTAATCAATTTTGGGATGGTGTAACGGTGATCCTGTGTCATGTGAACCAGTTCCCTGCTTCCCTCTGGCAGCAGCAGGCAGCCATCTGTTACCACTGCAAAAGTATGTGGGCCAACAGGACTCAGTGTGATTGACCCGGTTTACACAGAGAATCTAGATCACTCCCAGTCATGAGATAATCTTGGACATGTTGAAAACCAAACCATTAGGCTCATTAGTAACCATCACCAACATGCACTACAGTATTTTCCAGTGTAAATTGATGAGGGATGAGCATTACTGTGCAATACCTTTCCGTTTATATTACTGACACCCGAGTCCAGCTGGGTGAAAGGAAATACATTTCCTTCATATTTGATTATGTATACAGATCACCGAATTTGAAAAACATGACTTGTTACCATAACACGTTCCTATAGTAAGCACTTTAATAGTATAGCTTTGTTTTCTTTGCCTTCCTACCTCATTCTTTTTCTTCTTCTTTTTCTTATTGTTCTGCTTCTTCTGTCTTTTCTGCAGGAGGACGGTCTCATATTTTGGCCTTGGGTGTTCCTGAAAGAAAACAGGAGTGAGAAGGAGTTAAGTTCTGGACATTCTATCCGACTCTCATGTGGGCATCTATGTGTATGCCATATGTACATTCCAGGCTAGTGTGGGATTAACATTAGATGATAATGCATTTAGTGCCAATGTTAAGTGTCACTGCTGGAGGAGGTAGTGTGGCCACACGCAGATTGTAGGAGTGAAACTGGTTAAGAAAAAAGAAAAAACCTCTGGCAATCTGAATGTTCAGAAAATTTTCTGCTAATTTTGTAGGTTTGATGTGTTTATGTTTGCACTTTAGATAGCATTTACCTCATCCTCCTCGATGCCTGTCAAGTCCCAGCTGAAGCTCAGACTGATCTGACGTCGCTTCCACTGTTCCAGAAATAGCACCGCTGCACGATCACACAAACGAGGAACTTTAATAAAGGTTACCGTATCGTAAATCTCCAATTGCAAGTTTCCAACTGCATCATATGACTTAAAAGTTGACCCTAAGTTTTTATTTTAGAGTTGACTAAACTACTTCTTTTTCAATTGATTCAACGACATAGAGGGCAAGCAAGAAAGCAAGAGAGAAATAATGCATTTGTCCCCTAACTGCTCTTTGACAGTGACTTGGTGTAATTTAAATTTACAGCTGCCCAACCTGAGCTGTTCCTATGACTTATTTGTAACATATATACTCATTTCTAATCGTGTCCATTCTGGTCATTGCCAATGAAGGATTTAGCATCTTCCACCTCCCATCTTGCCTTTGTACCAGTCTCCAAACCAGACATCATAGTAGCTCTCACTACTGTCCAGCAAACCTTTGCTTTCACACTTGCTGCTAATCCTGCTATCAACAAAATCACCTCTTCACCTCTCTCATGTGCTGTATGTTGCTTTGGATAGCTGCCAACAGATGTTTAACTCATCTATCTTCAAAACATCTGCGGAGTGCAGCTTCACCCTTACACCCGTCACCCTCTCTTTCACACAAACTTATTCTGTCTTGTTTCTAGGGACTTGTCCTTTTCTCTCCACTGTATACCTCCACCTCTCCTGGCTCTCTTCCACCTGCTTCCTACTCTCACTACAGATCTTAATGTCATCTGTGAAAATGATACCCCACAGAGACTCCTGCCTGGCCTCATTAATCAGCCTGTCCATTACTAGTGCAAACAAGAAGCCGAACCCTGATTAATCCCACTCAAAGCTCATACATATGTCAATCCTACCACATACCTCACAGCTACCTTACCATCTTCATACATGTCATCTACCAGCACTCTCCCTCTGTCACTCCTTCCCTCATACAGTACAACAGTTCCGCACTTGGCACCCTCTCATATGCTTTATCTAGACCATCAAAGACACAGTGCAGCTCCTTCTGAAAGTCTGTATACTTTTCCATCAACACCCAAACATCACATCTGTAGTTCTCTTTCTCAGCATGAAGCCATACTGCTGCTCACTGATTGTCACCTCTCTTCTTAACCTAGCTTCAGCAACTCTTTCCCACAGCTTCATGGTGTGGCTCGTTAACTTTATCCCTCTGTATCTACTATGGCAGCGGTCCCCAACCCCCGGGCCACGGACCAGTACCGGTCCGTGAGTCTTTTGGTATCGGGCTGCGAGAGTTGAGGCTCGGGTGTGAAATTTATGGTTTTCAGGGTTTTTATTGTTTTTTATCAGTATTTTTTTTATTGTTTTTATCGTTAACTCCGTTTCCCTGTGTCTTTTCCCGTGTGTTATGCATAAATCTTCTTTTTTTTGGTACCGTTACTGGTTTTATTTTGTTGCATTTATCCGCAACACCTTAAAGGCCAGTCCGTGAAAATATTGTCGGGCATTAAACCAGTGCATGGCGCAAGAAACGTTGGGGTTCACTGTACTACAGCTCTGCACATCAGCCATTTCTTCTCCATTTCTCAGTCATGCTCTCACTCTCCAAGATTGTGTCTGGTTAAAAAGCCCACTGCCCTCTCTCCTACACATCTTTATACCACCACAGGTATGCCACCTGAACCATCCACCTTTCTAATCTTCATCCTCTTCATAGCTGTCCTTACTTCCTCCTTACTAATCTTCTGCACTTCTTAATACACCGTTTATCCTCCTCTGTCTGTTCTTTACAATGTTCTTTACATTCATGAGCTCCCCAAAGTACTCCTTCCATCTTCTCAGCATACTCTATTCAGTCTTTAGTAGAATTCCATCTCTATCCTTAACCACTCTAACCTGCTGCTCCTTCCTTAGTGTTCAGCCTCATGTAATTTTATACAGATTCTCTCAGGACATAAAATTCAGGTCATAAGATACAGTCCCAATCAAAAGTTTAGGACCTTTAAAAGGCCAAATCTGTGCAAAAATGTGGATTGTGCGCTGCTAGAGACCCTGCTTATGCAGTTCAACAACCCGACCACATTCAAAAAGGGAACATTTTGCCTTTGCCATCAGAACGCCATGACAGTGTGACTACCGGACAGAAAATGACAATGAATCCACTTTTTTGCACAGATTTGGCCTTTTAAAGGCATGTGGTCCTAAACTTTTGATCAGCTGTAAAACAGTCTGTTTCAGTTTAAGCATTGTTTTCAATAAATTGCATGCTCAAAAAAATGTTTTGTCTCACTCCCATTTCTTCTTGTTGCATGTTGAAGCTCTACTTAGAACCTTGTTAAGATCCAACCATGCCAAATATGTTTTTTTGCCATTTTTCAAGTGGTCTTAAACTTTTGATCGGGACTGTATCTCTGAGCATTTTCATAACCAGCCCACCTGTCATCTCTGTATGCATATGCAAAAACACATAACCTTACCCCATAGAGACATGAAGATGGCAAAGAAGACAGTGGCAGGGTTATCGAAGAGGTGTGAAGCTTTGGCGGTTCCACAGGCAGTGCTGAGATGCCAGAAGTCACATGCTCGGTCACACAGAGGACACATGGTGAAATTGAGACGCTGGTCACACATCTCCAGACTGAAGAAGAGGGGGAAAAATATCAAGTCTAGAGTGCCCACCATTGTATAACACGTGGTTTAGTGTTAATGTTTATGACTATAAGATTAACTGAGGCTCTATATTTCTGTCTGTGGATTCACTCTCAGCTAAAAAGGCGCATGGATCTTTGGGTCTGTTACATTTAAGCACAATAAATGAATGGAACTTTTAACACATAACCACAACACAAGCTTTTCTACTTTGACCCTATTCATACTTGGTGTAGGCTGAATTATCAGCCTTCCACTTCATCACACACACACACACACACGCACACACACACACACACACACACACACACACACACACACACAAGAGCCAGCTGAGCCTTTTGTGTGCCACCCACACAACCCTGACTAAAGCCAGATACAGCAGGTATCTGGGCAATCCCTGTCTAGTAAATGTGTGTATGGGCATATGTGCATGCAATGGCAGGAACAAATCCTTATTTTCTGCATTATGCTAGAATCAGTATTTTAGGGAACATCTCATTCCATAACCACTTTTTACAGTGTGGGATTGTACAATGATTTTCTCTCTCAAATGAAACTGCAACAGTAAAACTAGAGATTTTTGCAGTGGATTTCTAATGTACCTTGGTATATTAGTGTCCATTGTCGCCACTCCATAGCCAAACACAATGATACCCACTATGGAAGCTGGTACAAGCAGCTGGGTGTACACGCCGAGCCATGCAAAGTAAAGGCCGATCTTCTCACCAAAGTACTTCCTGTGGGTAAGGAATAATGCAGTTCATGGTTAGGGCACAGCAGACTGAATTAGGCAGTATGTAAAACAGGTGTAAGGATCCTGATACTGTGTTTGACCCCAAAATAGATTAAGAGGGCTAATGCTCTTACTATTTAGGGTGTTTCCTAACTCTGCACAGCCTTTAATAGTAGCTTCTTAAAGACTGGTGTACAAATTCTGCCTGAGCAAGATCTAAAGACTCCAACATGGACTTAATTAACCTTAACAATGGATAAATCTGTGCTACTTACTGCAGGGAGTAATCAAAATAGTATAATTAGTTACACTATTTAGTTATACTATCAACAGAATATATAGTAAATAGCAGCATCAAGTTTTCATGATTGTCAGAGGTTTATTACCACAAAGCAAATGTGTCCACATGTAATGAGATAAGCAACATTCTTCATTCTGTGTAATTTTGCCGAGTCAATATGTCATAATTATGTCAGTACATAGTATTTTAGCCCTCATACAGCCTACTCTATTGGGTGTTCTATTGGATTTAGGTCAGGCGAGCACGGGGGTCATTGAATGGTATCAGTTTCTTCATATTCAAGCAACTGCCTGCATTCTCTCACTATATGAAGCCGAGCACTAGGTGAAACCCGTCAGTGTAGGGTCTGACGGCAGGCCGAAGGATTTCATCCCCATATCTACTGGCAGTCAGGGTGCCAACACCCAGCATGTCGAGGTCTGTGGATATCCCTCCATGGATATATGCCTGCCCAGACCATCACCGACCCACCACCAAACAGGGCATACTAAATGAGCTTGCATGCAGCATTACATTCTCCACAGCTTCTACAGACCCACGACTGTCACAGGTGCTCGGGGTGAACCTGCTCTTATCTATGAAAAGCACAGGGTGCAAGTAGTGGACCTGCTATGACTGGTGTTCTATGGTAAATGTCAAATGGGCTCCACAGTGCCAGGTAGTGAGCACAAGGGACATCGGGCCTTCAGGCCACCTGTATGAAGTCTGCTGGAGGTCATTTTGTAGCTCTGGTAGTGCTCATCCTGTTCCTCCTTGCACACAGGAACACATACCAGTCCTGCTAATGGGTACAACCCTGTCCAGCTCTCCTAGAGTAACTTCTGTGCTCCTAGAATCTCCTCTATGTTCTTGAGTCTGTCAATATTGGGTCAGGCTGAGATATAAAATTTGCAGTTGTAAAAAATATAAATTCTTGATTTGTCAGTCTTACAAGGTGGTTTGGGCTAGTAAGGAATCATTCATGACCAGTATACACATGGTGACTAGTAACACCAAAGAACAAATGGGCATGTGAATATCTTAAGAACCATTTCACTAGCTGGGCCAACATCTTGGTTTGACAGCATTTTTTAGTAGGTAAAGGTGAATGGCATAAACATGAATTGAGCTGCTGCTTGGGGAAGGGCTCGGAGGGGACTGGCGGCAGCTCCCGTGCCTGGCAGGTCCCCATGTACTACATCTTTCACTAATCATGTATGGTAGAGTCATATTAAATTAAAAGAAAAACTGAGGTCTTCGTGTTGATGCTGTGGTTACGTTACCTGACTAGATCAATGGGTTGGTACTTGTAAAAGGCTGAGTATCTAGCCCACTCTTCATGCAAAACCTGACAGACAAGACAAAGCAATAGAGAGAAAGGGAAAGGGAGAGAGAGAGAGAGAGAGAGTCAGTGTGGGTGTATTTTGTCATGTTGTAAGTTGAAAATGATTCTCAGAGGTAGAGCTCATCTGTAGGCAGTAACATTCTGATTGGCCGAATTAAACCTCAGTGGATGAAGCCAACAAGCTGCAGTATAAGTAACATTATCCTGCAGCCAAGTGAAATGCAGTAAGAGAGGAGGAAGACCGCATTATGAAGCCTGGTGCTCCTCGTGCTTAAAAGATAAAAATCTAACAAGGTATGTGGTTGAACTAGAACATGTTACAAAAACTGGAGTAAACACAAGGATAACGACTAATCCTTTCAATTTTCACATTTCAATTTTCTATTAATATTTTTGCTTTGAAATTTGAGTCGGATCCTGTTTTTTTGCACTTTGAGAGGAGCTTTGTAAACATGTTAGACAGATGTTTGAAAAAAATCAAATTAAATATGAGATGAGGATGGCAAACTAAGGCTCAGTTGTTCAGAAAAGCGGAGGTCCCTTTTTGAGTTGCTGGGAGTTAACATGTTTTGGACAGCTGACTTGATTGAGACAATTCAGTTTTCATAGCTGTAACACATCACTTAAAGGAACAAAGGGGGTGACAGGAATGAAAGGCTGAGTCAATGCACCTGTCTGTCGTTCCTCTCCTCCAGGTGTCCGATGACCTTGTAGTCACCCTGAGCAGTGAGAAGAGAGGATGAAAAGCATGAGTACACACAGGCGCATGACAACAGGCAGCACAGTGCACTTGTGGAAAACATGTAGAAATACAGAAATTAAAAACATTCGAAATACAGTATTCGAAGTTGTTAAGAGCAGATAATGTGGTAAGAGGAGGTTGTCTGAACTGTTAATATCAATCAAGTTAGATGTCAGAGTTATTGTCAGTTTTATAGCTGGTTAAACCACGGGGCCATGTCAGTGTATATCTTTAATTTAGAGCCAAAGACTTTTCAGAAACTGAAATTATCATTTTAGGTCAGAGAAGGCATATGATAGACTCCAATTTGTTCATTTAAATGATTTTAGATTTTTAAATATGGAGATCCACAGGGTTCTGTGCTGGACCAATTCTATTACACATGCTTCCCTTAGGCAGCATAATTAGACATACATTTTCATTTCTATGCAGATGATACTCAGGGGATCTATGAAAGTAGATGATACACACCAATTAGCTAAGCTACAGGAATGTCTTAAAGAAAAAGACTGGATAACCTCTAATTTACTGCTTCTAAAATCAGATCAAACTGGGGTTATTCGACTCACTCCTAAGGATCTTAGAAATCTGGTGGCCACTTGGCCTCATTACCTTGGCTTCAAGTAACACCGTAAGGATTCTATTATATTAAACAAATATTTAGGACTTCTTTCTTCCATTTGTGCAATCTCTTAAAAATTAGAAATATCCTGTCTAAGAGTGATGCTGAAAAACTATTCCATGCATTTATTTGTTCTAGGAAAAATGATCCAAAGTGCTGCAGCAAGAGTACTGACAGGCACTACAAACAGAGCTTTTTTTTCACCATACTGGTTCCTCTTCAATCACCGTTAAAGCCAGGATTATATTTAAAATCCTTGTCCTCACAAACAAGGTCTTAAATAATCAGGCCCCAGTAGAACACTTTGCTCTCAGATTTCCTTCTGGTTCCTAGGATATTTAAAAGTGGAATGAGAGGCAGAGTCTTCAGCATTCAGGCCCCTCTTCTGTGGAACCAGCTCCCAGCTTGAACTTAAAAGCAGAGAGAGTGTCTTCTAAGTTCAGGCTTAAAACTTTCCCTCTTGTTAAAGCTTAGCTGGGGCTGGATCAGGTGATCCTGAATCCTCTCTTAGTTACACTACAATAGACACAGCTTGCTGGGGCTTTCCATGATTCACTTAGCATTTCTTTCACACTCACTTCTTTTTGCCTCAGCATTTAATTATCAGATATTTAATTCTGGCTCTCTTCCTCAGTACATGTTTTGTCCAATTTCCTTCCACTCACCCTCAACCTGTCACAGCAGATAGCTGCCCCTCCCTTAGCCTGGTTCTGCTGAAGGTTTTTTCCTGTTAAAAGGGAGTTCTTCCTTCCCACTTCTTGATGCATGCTCAATCATCCAGGTAAGTAAATCTCCAAAAGTTGATTCTGTTCATCTGAACGTAGCGTTTTGTGGGAGAAACATTTCGTCACTCATCCAAGTGACTTCTTCAGTCTCAGCTGACTGCAGACTGAAGAAGTTACTTGGATGAGTGACGAAACATTTCTCCCACAAAACGCTATGTCCAGATGAACAGAATCAACTTTTGGAGACTTCCTTCCCACTGTCGCAAAGTGCTAGCTTAAAGGGGGTCATATGTTTATTGGGCTTTTCTCTCTGTCATTGTAGGGTCTTTACAATACAAAGTGCCTTGAAGCAACTGTTGTTGTCATTTGGTGCTGCATAAATAATACTGAATTGAATTATCACACACAAAATATAATTAGATAATCAAAAATTAACACAGAACAGGTAATTCTTCCTTATATGTACCCGTTAATTTCAAAACTTGAGAAATCCCTGCACTAGTCAGTATTTTGCTACATCATTTGTCAGAGTGTAAGATTTCTACTCCAAGAATGTTTCCACTCACTGAAAATTGAAATCTAGTAAAACACACTAAAACCATCAGCGTCTCAGGGGACTTTGCACTTACATCGTGAAGAGGGAAGGCAGCGTCATACACGCCTTTAGCTATCAATGTGCTGATGCCTGAAAGAGAGAAAGCAGAGACGTGAGACAACCCCAAGAGAGTTTGAGTGGCATTTATGAGGGGTTTCCTTCTCCTGCTAAGCATCGTGAACTGCATCCTCTGAAAAGATGACAGCTTTTACTTGCATTGGAAGAGCAAGTGAGGTTTCAACCAGAAACTCAAACAGCTGGCAGGGCTTTTAAAAAAGAAATGTCTGAGGCACTTACAAAGAAGTGTGTAAGTCTTTTTTATTGAAAAAGAATTAAGGATTGAGGTTAAAATAACTGTTCCAGGCTAAGGGGAAAATTAATTTTTAGACAATGCAAAAGAGCACCTCCTTTTATTTATCCAATATCCAGCACTCCATACTTGTGATTCAATTTTTTAAGGATTTGAGTTGTTGAATCAATCCCAAAAGGATAAAAAAATAAAAAAATAAAAAAAAAAAGAGAAAAAAAAAGAAAAGAAAAATGGTTCTTTCCCTACACGTATTGTATAGCCTGTACCATTTTAAAAGGTCTGGTTTTCAGTGTCAGACAGACTGGTTCTGTCTTTTGCCCTTGAAAGTTTTCACTCGTTAAATCGTGGCCTGCCCGTTACCTGTCAATGTCAGGGGTGGACGCTGATGCATGACATGACGCAGCATACAACTACCTCTTCCATCAAACTAATCAATTATCAGTGCCTCAAAGGGGACACGGACCTATGCAGCGATTAGCTGTGCTATTAATGAACATCACCAACACACATACACCTACACATGAATGCTCACTCAACCAGCCAGAAACAACCACAACTCCCAGTGGCCCCTGCTTTAATCTCAGCCTGACCCGGGAAGTATGACCCACTTGTAGAAGAGATGGAGTAAAGCAACAGAGACAGAAAGGGAGGGTGTGTGTGTTGTGTGTGGGGATTGTGTGAGCGTAGGGGGGGAGAAAAAAAAGAGAGAGAGAAAATAGAGATTAAAAAGATGCAACTCTATTTTTCTCGTCCCTTCTTGCCCTACAGCTTCATTAGTACCCGCTGGCTGAGACCTTCTGCTGTGATGGGCAAGCCAACCAGACATATGGTGGACATTAGAAATGAAACTGGGATCAGCATATCTATATGGGACCGATGAACATTATAAGTGCGACGGGCAGATGCAACCATAATCTGCGTCTAATTAAATGCTACAGTTATATAAACAGGAAAGAGCTGCACTAACAAGGAATCAGGGGATACCTGATACCATGCAGTTCTTTCATGTCTCATACAGACAAACAGTGGTGGATATATTTTAATGGAAATTCCAATGAAAGTACAATGAAGCCTTTAAGACAGCCGTCATCTGCGTGCCTTGCATGTTTATTTTCTAGATTACCTCAACAAATTATGGGTCACGCACAACTGCACAAACAAAGAGTGCGGCTGAACTTACATATTGACTTAGCTGCTGAATGTCCCTATGGGTGTCTATGGTTAAAGGAAATGTTATTGAGCAGCCTTTCTAGGAACGGCCTGGTGGGAATAGGTTGTTGGGAAAATGATCTCTGTGTCATCCAACTATGCAGCACAGCACTCATTGTTTAGACAACCACTTGAACGTCACTTTATCTCTCTAGTGCACAAACAGCTTGCATAGGTCTGCGACCTTCTAGTACCTTCTTCTTCCTAAACTAAGAATTCTTGCTGTATAACATTTAACTACAAATCTATAGTTTTACCTTTAATGCTTCACAACAGAGAACAAGACAATATGAGATGCTCGGGTGTTATTTAGTTTATCATCATCGACTCAAATAAATGTTGCCTGATTGCTACACCCTGTTTGAAGGGTGCTATAAAACGGGTGTAGTCAATGTGCTGTTATACCAGAGGTGTAACCAAAATGCTCAGTATTGTATATGTATTGTATACAGATCTAAGTAGCTTGGAAAGAAAAGCCAGTGGATTTCTTTAGGTTTCTTGAAGATGTTTCACCTTCATCAGAGAAGCTTCTTGATTTCTAAGACCAAATGGTGGAGAGACCCGGGTATTTAATCCCTAGTGGGAGTGTCCCTTAAGAGGTCCGTGCCTCATCACATGAGCCAAGGTGTGAAAAAGGGTGTGGGTCATTATCAGCAGAGGTTTCAGGTAAAACTATTGTGAGACCTTGGCTCACCCGATCATGTGACCTATTGAGATCAAGTCACAGAAGATGTGAGTGGGCGTTGAGGTGTCTGGGAAGGGATCTCAAAACTGGCTTGTAAGTTGGCAGACAGTTGGTGCTGTAAGCCACCCCAAAGTGGACAATGACAAGACAATGTTCTTTCATTTGTCATTCTGCTTCTTCCTAGTTGGTTTCTGACCTTTATCCTGTGCATCTTTACAGATTTGATGAAAGCCGAATTGGGATAACCACCTGTTTAAAGAGCTTTCTTTACATGTGTGTGTTCCTTTTCTTTCCTTTCTGGCTTACAGGGAATGTTTTCAGCCCGGTGTTCTAGGGTTCTCATTACTCCAATGTTGTGTTCCAGAGGGTGGCGGTGGAGTCAAAGAGTGGGTACTGGTCTGTGTGTGGGCTTCTGGTAAACTTCCAATATTGAGGTTTCCATTCTCCTCAATGTGCACAGCACAGTCCAGAAATGGCAAACTATTATCCTTCGTGTCTTCCCTGGTGAACTTTATGTTTCTATCCACTGAATTGAGGTGAACAGTGTAGGCTTCTACTTCTTGGGTTTTGATTTTGACCCAGGTGTCATCCACATATCTGCAGCAGTAGAAGCCTACAGAAAGTCCAGTCACGTTTCTTCCGAGTGCCTTTGATTACCATGATCTGGATGACTGAGAACCTACACATCCATATTGAATGCAAACATATTTTGAAGCAGGGTATTATTGTCATAGGCTCTGGTGTAGACCAGTGGTTTAGAGGTTTTTATGGCACACCAAAGAGCAAAGCAAAATTTCCAGCAACACCTGTTTTTATATCTGCAGAAGAGAGTCTTTATGTCATCTGGAACACCAGATCCCTTTGCATTAAAAAAAAAATGCTTGACACTATGCTAGCAAATGATAAATTCACATAAACTTTCCTCAAGACATACCAGTGTGTCTCTCCACACCATCTGGTAAGAAGCACTGGTGTAGAAATAATCTAAAATGAGTTAGTTCTGGGAGTAACCAATGGCTGACCAAATTTCAGGAGGCTGGGAAGGATATGCTTGGAGGAGTGTTGCTGCTTTCCAGCACAGGTGAATGAGATCAATTATACTGCAAACTATTTTAGACTAGCAACATGACAATTAAAAAAAATGAGCGAATAACTTAGTGACTTCTATTAGACACTGATGCCTTCAGTAAACCACTTCAGATCTGCTATTGGAGTCTATTGGAATACACATTTAAACACTGATAAAGCAGAGGCACAGCAAACTTCTAATTAAATGCTTTGTATCCTCACCTATGGTTTGACAGGTTCGTGCACACACCGTCCGTCTCAGGATCTCATAAACCTGTGGAACATTTCAGCTTGTTAGACTGGAAAAATTGACTAATCTTGAAAAAAATATGATACAGGAGGGAGTGATGTAAACATAGAGACTTACTATTCTGCCCCTTGTAGCATTGTCAAAGAAAGTGTCTTTAGATGTGATGTTGTACCTGAAGGAAACACAACTAATGAACACTATGGTACACTATGGCAGGGCTGCTAAGGTTTTTGCAAAATATAGTCTTTTCAACTTTAAGCACAAAATACAGTTGCAACAACACCAAACAGGTGGCTGTGCGTTCCAATTTTGTGGTTTAAAAAAAAAAAAAAAAAAAAGTGTAGTGACTTTTTTTTTTCCTCACAATAAATGATTTGACATCATTTGTTGTTTAGGTTAATGGAAGGCTGTGACCATAGCATCCATAGTCAGATCCAACTAAGGACCAGCCCTGGTACCAGACCAACTGTCTTTTTCTTATCATTACTTAGTCTTATTTTATAGTGAAACCATAAAATAAGGCTCTACAGAAAATAAATCTGTGTTCATATTTATCTCACAAGTGTAGCTTGTCCCTGGAGAAGCAGTGTGAAAGAAATTTGGTGCGTCCATGATCTTGATGTGGTACTTTAGGCTGGAAAGGCTTGGTCAGCGTTCTCCACACTGTGCTCATACTGGAGCCGAAACCAGTTTCCTCTTTGAGCTCATAACTCTGGGGTAACCAAAACATACAGAGTTAACCATGTTACTACCTGTTAGATACACACATCCAAAGAACTTAACACTGTCTGAGAATTAAAGACCTAACACTGAGTGATACTGCAGTAATAACCCCACGTGTAAATATAATTATGGGTATGACTGTCTCTGTACTTTTAACTGAATTAAAAAATAAACTGGCATACCAAAGTCTTAGATTTAATTTCTTAAAATGCTAAAACCCTTAAGTTTATTGTAATAGCCATTATACTTGGCGGGGAAAAAAATAACTACAGAGACACAATATCAACTTCAGCTGTTTGCTAACCTAACAAGAAACTGCTACAGTGAGGTACTCTGATCTTACCGTCTTGGTGGGGACTCTAATCTTGAGAAACTCGGCCTCTCGACATAATACTGGCCATGGTGCGTGGACTCTGGTAAAGCTGGGGCCATGGCTCTTTAACTGAAAAAAAAAAAAAAATTCAGTTGTGTTTATGTAAGCAATTTGGGAAATTAAACATGCTAATCAGATCCAAACACAGTTTTGATTACCCATGATTCAGTATTTACAAGCACTTACCATGACTGAGCTTGTTTTCTACCAATAATGCTGTATTGCCCTCAACTTTTTATGCTCGGGGAAATGTATCAGCAGACTGCTTGGCTGACAGTACCTGCTGTTTAAAAATGGCTTACCAGACCATCTGCCAATACTGCTTTGCAATCCAATACAGCAGACTTTGTTTTAGCAGGAGAGACCCAAATACATTCTGCTCCTCACTTGATATTTTCGCTTCTCAGTGCTTTTTCCCTTGAGGCCTTACAGTTGACATCTGCAAGGGCCAACTCAACATTTTGCATTCAACACCGAGTTTTCTTTGAAATCCAAGCCAGGTGCAACCAATCCTTGCCATCATTCTGACCTATGGAAAAGCTTTGGCTAGCCTGTTTAGCCAGCAGCATTCCTCTGATATCTATTAAAGATAGATGTGTCCTGTGCTCCTACAGCAAAGCCTGGAGCCGTTTGCAGTTTGGTGCAGATTGTTCCTAACACATTGGAGGTTTGTTTTTTGTATTTTTACCTCCAACTTCAAATGTAACATATTAATTGTATGTAAGATGAAATTCTGACTCATCTTACATAATGAATCATGTTCCAGTGCCCACACGGTAATTAGTATATTAATATTAATATGCATTAGCAAAATTTGATAATTGGTTGCTTCAAATAGCACCAAGAGATACATGATTGAATTCCTAAATACGAGCGCAATGACAAAACTTCTTCTGGATTCCTGTGGCTGAATATAAATAGAAAGTATAAGTGAAGCAACACATTTCCAAGAAATTTGTTCCAAAAATAAATTCAAAAAATTGTTTGCAGCAGGCCTGATGGACCTGGTTTTTAGTGTGAGTGAGAGTGTAAATGAAATGAAAGCGGAGTCAGTGGGGGATGACAGCCAGGTAACCTTACCCTCCTTAGACCCCCCCATTAGGTTCTGCAAGAGGGGGGAAGTGAAAAGAGAAAGGTGGTATGGCAAATGACAGAAACCTGAAACTATTCCCTTTCTCCTCTCGACTCCTACTCTCCTGAGATCTTTCACTCCCCCTCACCACCCTCCCCTCCTCACATATATTACTGTAGCTTGTGCTGCCCGCTAGACACTGTTTCACTGACTGATTGACTGCCTCACTGTCACTCTTACTGCTCTTATTTCATTATCATCTCTCTCCCTCTGTCACATCCACACAGACTTTAGTCCCACACATCGCATACAGCTGAATGTGAAGGCACCTGAGATTCACCTCGCTTTAATAAGATGTATTTGTTATAAATAATCCATATATACACACACACACACACACACACACACACACACACACACACACACACACAAAATGTACTTTTACCATTTACAAATGACCAAAAATAGAAGAAAAATAACTAAAAGAAACACAAGTAAATTATCTCACTAAAGTACGAGGAGACTGAGTTGAATGTGAAATTGAAGTGCTTTCACCTTGTTGCTGTCCTGTTACACACTGATCTGTCACGTCACAGTATGTTTATGTGTCATGGCAAAAAGCTTACATTTCTGAGGACTTGAGAGGTTGTTTATGCTTATCAGACTATAGTCTGATAAGCAAGGGTTACATAATTCATCCCAAACAGACAGATACTGTAAAAATCAAGGAAATCGAAGACCACTACCACTCTCCTCACGGGTGGTCGATCAACAAAGATCATTCCACGAGTAAGAGGTGTTAAAGTCCAGAGCAACATCTAATCAAGCAAAAGCCTGCAACTAAAACTGGTCTACTGTTTTAGGTTTATGAGTCCATCACCGGGACATCACTGAATGTGTGGTGTGCATGGCAGGATTAAAACAAAAAAGGACATTGCTGCCCATCTGCAGTTTGCTAAAGATCACATGGATGAGCCAGATGGCTGCTTAAACAATGACTGTTATAGGGATGAATGAGACCAAAATAGAAGTTTTTGTTTTAATGAGAAGTTTTATGTTCAGATAAAGGGAGCTACTCCACTGCAGGACAACAGTGTTATCACACCTGTGAAACATGGTCTCATGGTTTTCAGCTCTTTTGTATAACAGTTATATGTTGAAATAAATATTTGAAATATTAGCATTTAGCAATTCCCAGAAATCTTTAGTCGAGGGGGAAACAGCAACTAAAAATATTTGACACCAGACACAGTTTTTCCTTCTAGCAGATATTAGATCCTTTTCCTCAAAAACAAAATCACAAAGTCATATCATACTTGGATTTTTTTTGTCTCCTTTCTTTAATCAGATACTCTGCATGTGTGTAGACCACATTTGTGCAACACTGAAAATACTATAGACCTCACAGAGTTTCAAGAAACCCCTGAACATTAGGTTAATATCCTAAGAGACACGTGTTATACAATCTGCAGTGCCTGGCCTATTTTTGTGGGCATTTCTTGATTTATATTTCAGTTCCTTTTCAATCTCCTTTGATACTCCCACAATTCATCTAATCATTTCAGGAAAGTTTTCTTTTCTTGTCTAAATCAAAATTTAGATTCATGACAATATTCATAGTACTAAAAGTAAAAAAATGTAAACATTTCTGGCGTAATCAACTGTAATCCTTGTCATAAGTACCATTGATAGAACCGTTGAACTCTACTGCCTGTGTTATTGTTAGATAAAGTTTTTACAAAATTAGACTACACGTATCCAGAGACTACATTTCCCCCGAGGTCCCTCTGCACCCCCAAGGGTTTACCCTCACCCCTTTCCCCATCTGCCATCATCAAAAACGCAGACACTTCAGTCAATTTAGGACAAAACAATCCAGCAGGTTTCACACGGACCTGGTTTTTCTGTGTTTGTCAAGCAGCAAACTGATGGCTGAAAATTTTGCAACCTTACAATGGACTGACCATCTGCCACAAAACTGCGAAATAAGCAATGAATTGCCGATGCACTCCATCTCGACTTGCTCCTTTGAATTTTTTTTGTAGCCCCTCTCACCAGTATTCTGTTTCACCTGCTTAATCAACATTTATCATCTTTCTCTCAATCCTTTCCTCCCTCTTCCTCCTCCTCAACCTCTCTTCCCATTGCTATCGCTCCATCAAAAAGCAGAGGATATAAATACCTTTTAGCCTGGAGAAGGTTAATTAGTAGAGCGATTTCCAATTAGCTCTTTATCTCTGTTGGGGGCGTAACTAGGCCGCAGCCGGGGGCGTCTTTGGGTAGGAGGGTGGTGGGTTATGAGAGGGTGATCAGGTGGGTGATGGGATGGCTGGGAAGAAAAGTATAGCAGGAAGTGGAGAGAAATCAAGAGAGATGAGGGGGGACTGGTTGAGTGAGATACACGAAGAAAATACAAAAGAAAGCAACAAACTGAACCATGGGAAACATGGGCATAGGCAAAATTCCAAGATTGGAATTTGGAGGCAATGCTGGAGGTGGCAGAGTTAAAGATGTTAACATTTTCATCAGGAGTGACAGTATGGACAAGAGTAGAATGAGTACTTCAAAGGGAGCACTCAGGTTGAGTGTTTGAGAGAAAACGTTAGAGAGGCAAAGCTGAGATGGTTGGACAGGTGTAGAGGAGGGATATAGTGGATATACTGAACAAAGGATGTTGAATATGGAGCTGCCAGAGAGGAGGAAAAGAGTAAGACTTCAGAGGAGGTTAATGGATGTCATGAAGCAGGACATGCAGAGGGTTGGTGTGACAGAGGAGGATAGTAGAGGGTGAGACGTGGGCAAATGATCTGCTGTGGTAACCCCTACAGGGAGCAGCCAACAGAAGATAAAGAAAGTGTTTACAGAGGTCAAGTCAGATTTCTATAGGACCAGAAGTTCTTTTACAACCACAGCTATCGCTATCTGGTGGCCTTAAGATAGATGCAGGTTTGAGGCACTTTTATTTTCCAATCCACAAGGTACGTCTATCTTTTACAGCATCTATAGCTAGGTGTTAGGATGACATCAGTAACTTTCTAAGGATCTCTAGGTGGTCTGATCATACCTGTAGGTAGCTAGATTTTTTCTTTGTTGTTAAAATCAATTAGCAAAAAACTCACCTGTGTTAGCACTGTGATGGACTGGAGACCTGTTCAGGGTGTACCTTGCCTATCATGAAGCCCCCAGCAAGAACTCATTCCAGCCATCAAAAATAAATAAACTAAATGCAGGAAGTGCATTGCATTCAAACTAAATGCAATGCAGTTGACACACAACTAGGGTTGCTACCTTTTTAACTATCAAATAAGCGACAGTCTGGTGTGCCAGAAGCACAGTGCACAGACAGGTGTGTATAGTGAAAATATGTATGTTCATTTTCTTACAATAAAAATCCAGTAAAATGTTAGTATTAAGTTTAATCAATACCTCATCTAAAACAATAAAGAAAAATAAATTAAGTGATGACAGAAATCCTATGGGCATTTCCTTTGAAAAATAAGCAAAAAAGAAAAAATATTCAAATAAAATACTGTAAATACAGGCTTCAATTACCCAGGTTAATATGCTGCGCAGACCAAACAGCACCGTATTTTTACTTGTCACATCTTAGTCCAGGACACAATCACTCGTCTGATATAATTGTGGTCAAATCAGATATTTGTAAGAGTGCAAATCTGTTGGTCAGAAAGTGACATTTCAAGTAATGGTCAATATATGGGACATTTAAGTTGGAATAAGGGACAAACAAATTTTGCTCATTATACAGGATGTCCCGGCTAAAACGGGACATTTAGCAGCCCTACACACAACTCAATTCCCATTAACCGTAGCTGACGCTGACAACACTAAATAACACTGAGAAATTTTGAGAGGTGAGTAAAGCTCCCGTTTTGAAAACAGTTCAGTATTAACACTTAACAATTAAACACTTTTCATTAACATTAACCTGGCCGTCATACACTTTCATGTTACCCATATAACTATTAGCAGCTAAGTGTTAGCCACATTAGCGGTCTATTATCATGACGGTTTTGGCTAGCTGCTAAGGCTAACAATAACATAACTGTTAAAGTCGAGGCTAAGCTGTAACAGTCATTTGTGTGGCCCATCTGCAACATTAACAGAGTGGATTTAACAGTTATTTTGGTTCAGAAAATGCTAAGTCCCAGATTTTAAAATAAAGAAAAGCCTACCAATAACTAGGCAGAAACAGTGCAAAGCCATTTTACCAGCTCTAATCACTCATGAAATACGATATGATAAAGTAACCACAAGCACAGTATTACATCAGACAAGCCAGAGATGTTTGGTTTTTCTTTGTGGTATTGAAAATGATACAGAGTAATTTACTGCTATTGTATCTTAGCAAAATATGTATTGTTGTGTTTCCAGGTAGACTGATTCGTACTGGATTTCATAATGTGCAGTGTGTTTTTCATGGCAATTCACTCAGTCAAATATACATATAAAATAAAAAAAAGATTTCTTTCATTTTGCACTAGGAGCAGAGTAGGTGGTTTTCATACACCTTAGCCTACTTCTGAAACACACTGGTCTAGACTAGCAAGGTGTTTTACACACACAAGTGTTGTTGGATTTTTGACCTTTACACTGAAAACAATTAAAAAAATAATTAAAAAAAAAAACAAAAACAAAAAACAGTGCTGGTGTATTAGATGGAGAGCGCAGTCAAAATGCAGGTAACATACACTTGATACTGTGCATGCATATACTCAGTTACAGACAGGTGATGGACTGAAGCTGCAATTACTTTGCTGACAAAGTGTCTACGTGGGAAGAACAGCACAAAAATATTAGCAGAGCACCAGTTTCGACGCTACATTTTTATCTACATAGTGCTGCGTTCTGGCAGCACTTACTGCCAAATACACAGTCACTGTATCGGTGTAAAATGGAAGAAAAATAGTTTCATGTATAAAAATACTGTATGGTTTGCAGTTTGCATGTATAGCACAAGTATAGAGCTGTTATTCATTTGGTTAATTAAAACTAATTCAAGATGCCGGATGAATCCTAGCATGGAGTCCACTGCAACACAAATATGTTTTAGAAGACGAGTGGAACATACTTATTTTTTCCAATTATTAATGTTCTCATGCCTTCATCTAGAAATACTAACATTTAAGTGTTTAAAATGTTTCTTAAAACCCCATGGACTGAAATCTTCACAAGTCCCAGCTCTACTTCTTCAATTAAAATCTCGCTCTGATTTAATTAAGCGTGTTCTCTAAGAGGATGTCCCTAAGAGATCAAAGGTCAGCGCAATAATCCTGAGACACAATCAACAAGTTTGACATTTGAGTCACTCTTCTTTACCAGCATCGAGTTAATCTGAAGTCAAACAGGTTGGGCACAATAAGGATCATCTTTTTTATTATATAAAAGGTATACTTTGCTACTGGTGATGCTCAATGTATATATAATAACTTTAAAACAGAACAGCAAAGACTATTCCTACTAACTGACTCAAGAATAGCTGTAGCTCAGGTAGATAGGCCATCTACTAATCTCAGAGTTGGTGGTTCAATCCCTGATTGCTCCAGTCTGCATGCCAAAGTACCCTTGGGTAAGATACTAAGCTGTGAGTTGCTCCAGATGCGTTAATCAGACTGTGAATGCGTTCAAATGTTAGATAGAAAGCTTTTAGATGTAAATAAAGGAACATTTTAAAACGCATCAGATTCTCACTGGGGGAAAAAGACTAATGTTACCAACAATGTTCCCTCTAAGCTGCGCACGTGCGCAATTGCGCACTGCTGGCACGGTCTATGCGCACAGAAAATCTGCGTTGCGCAAAACAAAAAATACAACCTAAATTGAAATTAAAATTAATACTTTAACAATTCTGTTTTGCAGTGTTAGTCAGTAAGTGACTGGCTGCTCCCATATGGGATTAGAACGATGCCACCTTATCCCATAGTTCAGCCAATAATGCGTATATACGCAGCCAATCAACGTCGTTGACAGGCTATGACAGCGTCCTTATGTGCTGACACCGGTGTTTTAGCTAGCAAAGCGGCGTGGCTAATGTGGAGTGAAGCCACGTTAATGACAACGTGTACAACCATTGGAGATGTGAGCAGGACAGACGGAACAACTGATGGGAAAAGTGTGGACTTTATACCAGTTTTTAAATTATGTTGATAGGCCACGTAAAACCAGAGTTATGATAAAAATATCTGCAATGTTTGGTTTTCTTCCTGAATACTATCGTTGTTTATATTTACTGCGGGAAGAAACGGTAAAAACGGCGTTTTATAAGAAAAAAGGCTCGAAAGCACTCTCCGTCTGTGAGCAAAAACAAACCCCACCCACCTCTCCCTTTCCTATTCGTCCAAAGAGTACCATGTCGACCAATCAAAAAATGATATGGCAACGTGGCATTTAGTTGTTAAGAAACGGGGAAAGTTTTAGGAGTAACGGCGGTGTTTTCAGATGTGAGAGATTTGAGAAGTTTAGCGCAAATCTTGTGTAGTTAGTGTGTAGTGTAGTCAATAGTTTTGTTGTGTGTGTCAGAACAATGAGGCGACTGCTGAATGTTACAGGTGTTACAGGAGTGATACATCTCCTGTTGTCAGGCCTGCAGGTATCAGGCTGCTGTTCTCCTTTATCTCATAGTGGACAGAAATTATTTTTTGGAGTGGCACAAATAATTTGTGTGGCATCAAATTTAATGCAGAACACCTGATTGTTCTGTAAATAGTTTGAAATGTTTATTCAAAAAAACGCATTGGCTGCATTTTTAGGTAAGCAGCTCCAAAAAACTTTGTTGTTTGCAAAACTCAGTTACTTTTTTGAAGAAGTAACTATATAATTAATTGCCCAACATTGGTCATTATATACTATATTTTGCAGACAGAGTTACAGGACTCTCTCCCAGACCACAGACTCATAATACAAGTCAGAGCTTTATAAAAAAAAAAAAAAAGAAGAAAGTTTTGTTTTCGAAATTGGAGTTCAAGTTATTTTTACTTCCAATAGTGTTAACATACTACACAGGCCATGAACAAGATTTTTTTATTTTATTTTATTGTAAGTGGGCTAAAGCAGTTAATTAAAAGTAGTCTGGCATAAATGTAAATGCTGTAATTTGATTATTTTAAAAAACCATGTAACTTAGATGGATTTGATGCTGGCGTGACCACAGTGCACACGTCTGATGTCGCTCACAGTGGTCCAAGGGATCGCTCAGGGAGTTTGTGTGTTCGCTCAGACACACGAAAAATTAGAGGGAACATTGGTTACCAACTTCAAAATGCTAAAACATTTCAAGCAAAATGACATTTGACATTTATCATTACCCAAGCAGTGTCGAGTGAGACACTTACACTGACCCTAATCTCTGAAAAATAAAAGTGTCTTCCAAAGCCTTTGGAAAACATTTAACTACCAACATGCGCCAGCAGGCCATCAGTTAATTACCTGCTTTATTTTAAGTTAGAGGTGCAGTTTGTTCTTCTGTTGTATGCACTTGATTAACTATGATTAATGTTGAACAGCTTCACCCGATTTTATTATGTGCACACAGACTACAGTGGGAAAATTGATTTTTGGTACATGACTTATTATATGTGTAAGGCTGCTTCTCACCCAGTGCGGCCTATACAATGATGGAAGGAGAGCAGTTATGTTTGTCAGAGTGCTTGCCACTTTGTTCAAATTAAGGATATTGGGATGTTTGTTTCTCTCGGTGGCAGATTTTAGCCCTAGATCTCTGAGACAAGATAAAGAGCTATCAGTCAGTCAGCTAATCTCATCCTGGCTTAGGCTCCATTGCCACACTGTCAACAATCTGATTAATACTAGCCTGCAGACTCCACACACTGCCAACTGGCTGCCAGCCAACACACACGCGCGCGCACACACACACAGCAAAATGGGTATCATACACATGACAAACCCTGCACTGGTAAGTTAGACACTACAGTACACTATTATTTCTTAAACATTTTAGAGTACATGAGACATTTATTCTGTTTTTGCCTTGTGCTGTGTAAAAAAAAAAAAAAATCTATTTTTTTTTTTTACTTTACGAGCGAAACAAGTAAGCATCGCTTAAATTTAACAATTTAATCCTCTTGCTGAAGCCAAAGTGCAGCAGAAGCTCATTAACTAACAAACGGAAGTTTAACAAAAACTACATTTGTACAACTTTGTGGCAGTAAGCCTGGAGCATCATTACCACAAGCAGGCAGAGCACATAGGCCGTGTGTTGTGCCAAGTGCCACGCACAAGCATGCATGCGCGCACACACACGCACAAACAACAAAAGCAGGACAGAGCCACACAAGCTAGCACCAGTAACACACAATGACAGCGAAAGTGATTTGTACGTGTCAAAACAAAATTAGCCGTTTTAGGCCAAATTAGGAAATCGATGCAGAGGTCAGAGCAGCAGCCGTGTCAGCTAAAGTGACCAGAATTAAAGGCTGTTAGCACCGATGAAACATCAAGGCCACTGTGGATGCTGACTCAAAATAAACAGGATCTGCACTAACTGGACATTTTATTAGGTACACCCTGCTTTTACCTAGCTTGGACACCCTTTTGCCATCAGAACTTTCTTTGTTTTTCATGGTTCAACAAGGTGTTTTAAATATTCCTTTTGCTTCATAGTGACATATAGGAATCACACAGTTGTTGCAGATTTGTCCGCTGCATATCCATAATCTATGATCCACCATTTCCTAAAGGTGCTCTGCGGGATTGAGGGCTGTGACTCTGGAAGCCATTTAAGTACAATGTTCAAGAAACTAGTTTGAGATTATTTGAGCTTTGATGCTCAGTTGGTACTAAGGTCTGCCAAGAAACTACACCCCCCCATATCAAAACACCACCACCATTAGCCTAAACAGTTCATACAAGCCAGGATGGATCCATGCCTCATTTTATTTGTGCCAAATTCAGATCAAAATGTCACAGCAGTAATTGAAACTCATCACACCAGGTTGTATAAGAGGTACCGTTTACTGTTCTTAGACAGCAGAAGTGGCAGTTGTGGTCATAACCTGGTTAGTGGCTCTGGTCGCTCTTAGAGGGTGTTCTCCTCGTGGCTGCGTGCAGTGGGGCTGGGGGATGGTCTGTACTGGCGGACGTAGGTTACTGGCCTGGTAGCCTGGCTGCCCCTGAGTGGATCCGGGGCAGGCGGGGGGGCTTGGGGTTCGGGGGTGCTTCGTCTCCGTGATGGGGCTCTGGCTGGGCCTTGGGGGCTTCGGTCCTCGTCGGTGTGTCGCCGAGGCTGTGGGCGGGTGGGCGCACAGGGGCTCAGCCCTGGCGCAGGGGGCCTCTGGTGCATCGGCCTAACTGGGGGGCTCTTCAACTGGCAGGGAGGTTGTTCCATCCTTGCAGAAGTCCACTCTGCAGGTGGGGGAGAGACATAGGAGAGGTGGAGAATAAACCTAACCTGGGTGTCTGTTGTCTTGTGTAGTCTGGGAGATGATTGAATGTTGGGGTGGGTACAGTTTCCTCTGCGGTGGGGTAGGGTGGGCTTCCCCGGGTCCTGTGGGGCTTGGCGGTGCTGCTGCCATAGGCCCCGGTCTGGATGGGCCTGGGCTCCCTTGCCTTGGTGGGTACCAGAGGACGGGGGTGCCTACTGGGGTCAGCGGGGGAGCTGGCCCTAGGGAGGGGCATCTTGCCCCTCCCTTCTTTTCCTCCCCATCCCCGGCTGCCTCCCTCTTCCCGCTCCACCACACCCACCCACACAGGTAGGGCCTTGGGGTGCGGGTGTGTCACCAGGGTGCAGGGGAGGCATTCCCCCCCCCTCTGTCCCCTTCTGGCCACCTGTGCCTCAATTTTATTCCACAACTTAGACATCCACATTCCTCACACTCTCATATATATAGGGCCTTGAGGGTGACCACGTTAACGGCGTCCAGTGGACGGTCTGTGTATTCAACCTTACCTCTGGCACCGGTGCCCACCTCTCAATTTTAAATCCATGTAGACATTGAGGGTTCTCGGGAGGGGCCGTGCTAACACCTGCTGCTCTCTGGCAGCAGCACCATGCCCTCCCTTGTTTTAAATGCACTTTAGAACAACACGCAGCAACACTACACATGAGCGGGAGGAGGGAGGTATGGGGTCTTCACACACCCCCGTTCTCTACTAGCCATCGGGGCAGGGGGCTGGGAGGAGGTGTTGGCTGTCCGATGGGCCTCCCTGCTGCCGCGGAGCCTGGGGCGGTCTGCTTGCCTCCACCCCGGGGGAAAGGGTCACATCTCTTGGGTCTGGGTGCCGTTTCCCCCTCTGGGGGCGAGGGTACCTGGACCCGGGGTATAGAGTATGTTTGGGGAGTGTGATTGTGTGTACATGTCCATGTATGTCTATTACTACGTTGGGTGAGTGCTGAGTGTTTGTATATGTGTGCATGAGGGTGGGAATGCATGTTTGTGTCTGTGTGTGCCTGTTTGTCTGTTTCTATATGTCAGGTCGGGTCTTAGACTCCACCTCTCTGGGAACACCCAGGCCCTCCAAAGTGTGGAGGTCTATCTCCCCTCACCACACTCCCTGCCAGTGACTGATGCCCTCAGGGGTCGGTGCATTGGTGGTTCTTGGTGTCCGGGGCTGGGCGCTCAGGTATGCACCAGCTCACTCCCGGTGGCTACTTGGCGGGGCCTGGTGCCTGTCGCTCGGTCAGGCCTCTTCCGGGGCAAAGGGGACCCCCCGGGCCTCCGGCCTCGGGGTCTGCGGCTCGGTTCACTCTGGCACAGCTGGCTGCCGGCAGAGCCGGCGGGCACGCCAGTGCAGCCCCCTCTGGCTTCTGCCCCGTGGCTACTGGGTGACCCCTCATCTGGGGATCTCCTCAGCCCTTCCCAGGAGGGTGGCACGGATGCCCCTCCGGTGGTCCACCTTGGGCTCTCGCACTCTGGGGCCTCTGGATGTCTGAAGCCTGGATCTTCTCCATGCCTGCTTCATGCCCTGGGGGACGGGGCTATGGCCCCCCACACCCTCTAGCAGACCGTTACATGGAGAAACCTTTTGTATACAAGCGTGCTGATCCACACAGGTGTGCACACGGGTGTTCACTGTTCGTAGACATAAACTACACCTTTCTTAGCTGCTACTTCAAAGCACATTGTGCGCTGTCTGTCCTGTGTGCTGCACAACAACATTCAATATTTAGTATTTACTGCTGTTCACACTTAGCTAGATTAACGGGATGGTGTTGTGTTTAGTATGTTGCTTTGGGTTTTGTTTTTTTTGCTTGTTTTCTCTTCTTTTTCTCTCAACAGGTGATCCAGGAGATTTTTTTTTCTTTTTCTCTTTGTCTTTGTAAGTCCCTCTTCCCTTCTGTTTTTCTTTTCCTTCCTCTCTTTCCTATCCCCCAGTCATGTCTGTCCCATCTGTAACAACCGAAAATAAAATAAATAATAACAACAAAGGTTGATCAAATGGACCAATACGGCAATGCCATGATGATCCATTTGGCAAAATAAATCCATTTGGTATCCTTGTTGGTCTTCAGACAACAATTCTGACGGCTAAAGAACCAAATGGGACAGACAAAAAAAAAAAAAAGAAAAAAAAAGAAGTGGCAGCCAATGCAGTTTTCTGCTCCTTCAGCCCATCAGTTTCCAAAGTTTGACATGTTGCGCATTCACAGATTCTGCATACCTGAGTTTTAGCAAGAGGACCACCAACACGAACAACCATTTCCAACAACCATGCCATGCTCAAAGTCACTTCTTCCCCATGCTCAGTTTGAACTTCTGCAGGTCATCTCGACCAGGTCTACCTGTCTTAGTGCATCAAGTTGCTGATATGTTAAATTACAATAAATAAAAATTAAAATTTAGACTGCCAGTAACCAGAAAACAGCAGCAAAGGTAAGCCACAAGGTAAGACTTTGCAAAAGTCTTGCGGCAAAAGGTGCATCGCAAAACATCTGACGTGATGAAATCACTTGTGGTAAATAGACATAGCCCAGTGTACGGGGACGCTGTAGAATGTGCACACACCAAATTCAACTTGTTGAGCTGATAATTTGGCTATATTCCAGCCCATGCTCAACAGTGACCAATCTCTGTGTTTTTAGTAGACACAGATCCATCCATAATGGTAGAAAACACTGACAGTTAAAGGTTTCCTTTCTGCAGGCATTTACGGATGAAGGCAGAAGGCTGAATGACTCAGGCTTGACTTTTTTCTCCCATCACTCAGGTTTGCAGGTTTGGTGCAGCTTGCACCAAGTTATGCATCAGTGGGTTGCCCTTGGATACAAGCCATTTCTGACACAGAAAGCCACCATTCTCTAAAACCACAATGTTACTGAAGTTTCTGTGAAACTGCTATAAGTTGTAGAGGTTTTTGTTTGCTTTTATTGGTGAACTTCAGTGATGAATTTTGTCCATGTTCCCCACAATGCTGACATTTATTCTGACTTTCCATTTTGTAAAGCATCTCTATTTTGATGTGTGTTTATTCAAGTGGCAAATTCCTTGTATCCCCCCCTCTTTCTTTTTTTTTTACCCTCCCCACACCTCAGGAGCCCATAGAGTCATGGGGTGTCTAAACCAGTACCTATGAAAATATTTATTTTATGTAGAGGAATAAAGTTTCATAATTTCACATAAGTAGACAGAAACTGGCGATATCGTAATATGGTTTAGGCTAAAATATAATCACCAACTTAAAGCCCCTAAAGACAAACCCACTTTGCAGCTGCCCTAAATTGGGATGACTCATGTAGGTTTTCTGTTGTTTTGTCCCACAGCAGCAGGATGATTAAAGAAGGTTGAACACTTTGGTACAATCAGCAGAAACCTCAAGACAAGCATTTTGCTGGAGCAAAGTACAACTGCTATTGTTACACATAGTCTCTCCTACCTCCTTCTACTATCTGAGCCAGGCTCCTATGTAGGCGCTCACCTTAAATAGCTCAAGATAGTGTTACGTCAGATCCTGTGTAGAGGTTCATCTTCAAAAAGCCTGTGAAGTCAGTGAAGCTATAGAATTTAGCCTGTGTTCAAAAACACATTAGAGTCTAGTGTGTCAAATTATAATCCCATTTATTTCTCAAGGATTTGGGATAAAAAAAAAACTAAAAAAAAACAAAACACAAAGCTTTTGTTTTTTCCAAGCCTTAATGAAAACTAATGGTTTTTACATATACCTGAACTCTAGATCTACGTCTGGACTACTAAAGAACCCACTGGTAGTAAGTAGCATATTTTTCACTCCTACCAACAGATGGATTACAAATGCTTAAAAAGCATCTACAACCTTGTGCAACCATAAACGCTTCTAACCTGGATTCATTGATTTTCTCTGGTACATAGTTGTAAAAGATCTTCCCTCATTTGGTGATTTGATAAGGTGTTTATCTGGGCTGAGGATTGGTGGCTGGTATACGATTTGTATCATATTCATGCTCAAAGCATTTTGTATCTCTGAAAATGAGGACTACATATAAAAATTGCTCTAATTCCCAAATGGATAAAGAAATACTTTTCTTAACCCTTGAATTACAGCTGAGAGTATGTACTTCAATCACATCTTGATTGTGTGATTTTAAATCAATCATGAGTGACACAGATTCTTAATCCATGGTATTTAATTTGATGTTGACCCACCCTTTGCAGCTTTAACAGCTTCAGCTCCTCTGAGAGGGCTTTCCACAAGGTTTAGGAGTGTGTTTATGGAAATTTGTGACCATTCTACCAGAAGCACATTTGTCAGGTCAAACACTGATGTTTGACGAGTAGGCCTCGCTCACATTCTCTGCTCTAACTCAACCCAAAGGTGTTCTATTGGGATGAGGTCAGGAAACTGTGTATGCCAGTTAAGTTTTTCACATCAAATTCGCTGATCCATGTCGATATGGACCTTTGCTTTGTGTTTATTCCACTTGATGATGTAAGGCTTGGATGCAGCTGATCGGTCATGGAAACCCCTTCCATGAAGCTCTATGCCTACTGTTCTTCAGCTAATCTGAAGGCTACATGAAGTTTGGAGGTCTCTGGCAGAAAGTGTCAACCTCTGCGCACTATTCACCTCAGCATTGGCTGACCTAGCTCTGCGATTTTACATGTTCTACCACTTAGTGGCTTAGTTGCTGTTGTTCCCAATTGCTTCCTTCCACTTTGTTAAAATACCACTTTCAGGTCCACTTCCGCTTATCCTCATCAGAGTAGCAGGGGGGCTGGGGCCTATTCCAACTACCATAGGACGAGAGGTGGGGTACCCCCTGGACAGGTCGCCAGCTGACACTATTTAGAATGACCAATTAACCTGATCCCACTAACTACATGTCTTTGGCCTGTGGGCGGACACCGCAGTGCGTGGAGAGAACCCACACAAAAATTCTGAAACTGATATCGAAGCCGTACCGCACTAGAACATACATTCATAAAATCCTTATGTTACATGCTTTACTACTTGTTCCTGTGTACACAGAGAGTACATAGAGGGGAAAGTGTCTGTTAAAGTCTACCTGTCAGCTGCATTAAATTTAGCCAGTGTTGTGCAAATGAAAATAAAAGCAGAAGCTTAACATGGCCATACACACACTCACCTCTCTGTCTCTCTCAATCTCCAAACCAGCCTCTAGTAGGTTAGCCTCAAACTCCTGCCTGATTAGACGCATCTCATGGTCACCGGGCTCCATTGGCTCGCCATCTCCTGCTCCTCCAAGCTCCATGAACACCTCGCTGGCGCCCGCACCCTCCCCTCCTGGAATGCCACCGCCTCCACCACCACCACCACCACCACCACCACTTCCACCTCCACCTGGTGCCACATCTGAGGCCGCCATTGAAGGAAAGTTGCCATTAGAAACAATAGATAACCGGTCTTGTGAAACGGAGGCACTAGCAGGAGATCGTATCGAAGTGTGCCGTCGCTGATGAAAGACCAGAACATAGTCGACTTTCCGTCGGCCGTCACTGAAGTAAAGGCCTTCTCCGATGGCATGAGGACCTGAAGTTGATCCCATGACCTGTAAAATATAAATATCAAGCAAACGTCAATACTGGTGTACTATATATTAAAAAACCTAAAAGATTTAGAATAATTATAGTAGTGTATCCCAGTCAAATACAAACTGGTTATAGAGAGCATACAACACCTTTAAGCAGCAGTGGAGTTATGTAATAAGTGTTTGAATGAACTTAAACATTACTGCAGTGTCAGTGCACACAACCACAAGTGGCTTTTGGCAGGTTCTCAAAAACACTGAAGTGAGAACCTTCAGCAACAGAGTGGGCAGTCAGCTCACCTTTGGCTGTTTTATTCTTTATTTAGACAGAGGGAAAGCAGAGAGCGAGACTAAACATGGAGGACACAAGAGGCAAAGCTCTATAGACTCTGAGCATGATGGGAGATTTCTTACCAGACAGCAGTATAGCGATGCAATGTATGTTGTTGTATTACTCTGTTACACCTTAACCTAAATACACACTGTGCTTCGGTTGAATACACATCAGGTTTTTTCGCATAACGCCAAATCACAGCAAGTGTCATCTTTATACTGCAAGGTAAAGACCAGAGTATTCTGGAGAAAACCCCAACAGTCAAACAATCCCTCATGAGCAAACACTTGGTGAGAATAGGAAGGGAAAAACGACTTTTAACAGGAAGAAACCTCCAGTAGATTCAGGCTCAGGGAGGGGGTAACCATCTGCCATGACCAGAAACAGGACAAAACAGAGACCAAGGGAGAGAGAAGATGTACCACATGAACAATCACAAAGTGCTTACATTTTAAACTATTTGCGCATGAAATAGACTAATACACCAAAAAAAAAAAAAAAAAAAGAAAGAAAAGAAAAACATGCTAAGTTTAACAGCTTGGTTTTAGAAATATCTGATATGATACAGCTAGAAAAAGCTAGCATCACTATTGAAAGTAATTTTGTTGAATTTGCCAATACTTAATATCACTAAAGCTGATGAAAACTACATTACAAGAGCAACTTTGAGACAACAGTGTAGGCCTAATACTTTTTTCCCACAGTGAGAGAAAAGAAAGAGAGTGAACTTCACTCAAAAATGGAGAAAGATAAGAAAGACAGGACAGGAGAGGAAGAAGAGAAGTTAGATTTAAAGGTAAGAACTGCTCAGTTGTGTTTGATGAGTGGAAATTTAAAGCTTGCATGCAAGTCCTCATGTTTTTGTGGTATTATGGGGGGGGGTTCATATTGTGAAACATGCAGCAAATCAAAATGAGGCATGGTTTAAAGGGTACCAGAGATTAATTTAGTTAAATGACGATGATGCTTAGATTCATTAACTGAATTCCACCTTTGACGCCAACTGTATAGCCTAAGTAGTACAAAGACATATAAAGAGTATAAAGACAGCATAAACAGCATACTGTCAGTGTAGAGGATGGAGATTAGTCAGAACAACTCATGAAACACCTGCTGACATCGTGTTAAATTCAGTGTAAATCCACAAAGATCAGTAAACCTCAGAGCTGCAGTATCCCCAATCAACTGATCACAGCAGGTACATTAAGAAAATCTACTTGACCTCTCAATAAAAATTATTGTGAGTTGTGATTCTTGTTCCAATGTTGGGCCATTTCAGCTGATTTTAGGGTTCCCCCACCTGCTGAATCCCACTTTAACCTCTACCCTACTCATTTTCTTGTTTAGAGGGAAAGTCACCCTCTACAATGCAGGCAACAGAAAATGGAGCTATTTTTTCTCTGCTCATGTTCTGCTTACCTGATTCAAGTTGAGTACCTTTATTAGAATTACAATTTAGACAGAAATCAAGTTTGTATTCCTGTCTACTAATATTATTTTCATGTGACATTAATATAGCACAAAATTCAGTTTGCTTTGCATAAAAATAGATACTAGTGTTAAATAGGTAGTAGAAACATCCTCCAAAGAGCTACTTTTTACTTTTTTAAAGTACATTTCAGAACCTGCTCATTTTCCACTTTTACTTGAGTAAATAAAATGAACCAGTTCTTGAACTTTTACTGGCGCATTTTTTTAAACACTAGTATCTGTAATTCATCCTAAGTAGAGGATGTCATGATTACCAGTTCAGTAATGTGTACTCTATATCACTTTAATGATGCAGCTGATGGTTTTAATTTCCTATATATTGTTGAGTAGCATGATTTAAAACAATGTGATTAGAAGCTAAATAAAAAATAATAATATTTTAATGCAATATATAGTAGAATAGAGCAAAGAAACAAGCATGACAGAAATAGTTCCTTTTTGGGAGAAGCAGTGCCACCCCATGCCCTTCTTCTGGACACACACCTGGCAAACACATTGCAGTAAATGACTGAAGCACTCTAAAAAAAAAAAATGACCAAAACAATAATTAATAATAATAATTCCCTTAGCTACCTTTAACTTGCCCATTGTTAACCAAACAGACAGCACACCAAACAGCTAGGCCTTTTTTTAGACAGTTGAATTCCTGTCTATCTCGCCAAGTACTGAATAAATTCAAACCCCGGTAGAACAAACCGAATGAGTGTAAATTCAGGAAGGTGTGCATTACAGACTTATTTCATGGCTCAGGCAAGTCAAATCAAGTTTAGATGTTCCTGAAGCATGTTTTGCCAAGCCTCACCAGATTAGCTCATCGGTGTAGTTTATTCAAGGTGTTTCTTTCTATCAAGCTAATTAGCTGCACCTGCTGGATTAAAGACCCTATTTCACCTTTGAGCCGTATCTTCACTTTCAGATTCCACTTCGTTTACAACACTCCGTGTGAACTTTAAAAGTCGCTGCTAAGCGGACTCCCAAGAAAAGCTGAGTTAGTATAGCGCCGACCGACTTGGGTCTAATCAACAGACACCTGTGTATCGGTGTAAATTACTCCAGCGCATTGTTCCTAATGTCTCGGGTGTTCTTGTGCTTCAGCTACAGTTGCTATTACAAAAACTGTTTGCTGCATGTGTACAGAGTCTATAGACTATTACTCAAATTACTTACGAAAGGTCTAATTATTTTGACTGCATAACCGCATAACAATACTGTCTGTACTACTCTACAGGACACACAAACGCTGCTACAGTCACGCTCCTGGAGCTTCAATATAGTGCTTGTGTTTGCTCACACATAACAGAGAGCGAGAGAGACAGGTGTGCAGGGATTTTTAGTTGCTTTAGTTTAACCAGTACCAAGAATCCCCCGGTAGTTGTTGTTCTGTTAAGAGCTTAATGAAAACTCCTGGGAAGACCTTCCCTGGAGGTTGCCAAACCTTTTACTAAGCCTCACCTGTCTGCTCATCATAAAGTGGTATATGATAGCCAATTATGATGTTCTCACGTATAATCGAAAGCGTCGTCTTACGTTTCTTGCTGCCCCCTGGACAAATTAACTAATTATAGGTTCCAAGTAAATATAGCAGATGGAGAAACACTTCAAATCAAAAATTAAAGCCGAGCTTTCGGCAATGTCACCAAATGTAAAACGAATATGAGAACTACCATAGAGAGTCGTAAATATGTCACGAACAATGAGGTGTAGTAAAAACTAACTCCAGACCACGACCAGAAGACCAAGAGAAGCGGCGTGCGGAGAGGCTGCCGTTGTACTTACTGGGATCTTGTCTTCACTCGGGGAGACCTGCATGCTGTTGCGCTTTAAAGACACACAGAGGAGTAGTAGTGGGAGAAGAAGAAGAGCAGGAGTGAAAGTTGGCGGTTTAGGCAGAAAAATACCTCCGGATTCATCATCCCTCCCATCCCTCCCATCAGATTCATGAAGTCACTCCAGTTAGTCGACAGTCCAGGTGGAGCGACGGATCGAGTGTCTCAGGTTTCATTATTTTCTTTGTCTGTCAGATGTATGAGGCAGTGCGTATGCAATCGGCAGCCTGATCACATGCTGGTGATACCCATCTATCCAACTGTGTGATCTGGAGGCTGCCTGCGCGCTGCCTGCGCTTTTGGCACGGAGCGTCCCACGCTGTAAAAAATGCCCATCTCCAATATGTTGTTTTGGTCTTGCTGCTCTTAGCGACATGTATACTCAAAAAAGAAAAAAAATCACCCTCAGTTAATTTGAGTTTTTTAATTTGAATTTTTTTTCCTTTTTTGAGTATACATGTCGCTATATTCAAAGATTAATTTATTTACATACTTTGTACTTAATTCAGGTTAAAGATTATGTAAAATTACATTTTACATCGTACCTATGTAACAAAATTACGTAGACATTTTACATTATTAGCTAAAATCAGCATTTTGGGTAGATTTCTTCTCTTTTTTTTCTTTTTCTTTTGTTTTTTTGAGTGTATATGACATTCAACCACCTGAAAAAAAGACCAAATTTATTTACAGTAAAACATAGGACTCCCCAAAGTGTTTGTTACTTTTCATTTTTAGTTTTGGGTAAGGTGGTTAGGATGGACACTTTTTGCAGCGTGGAGAGAGGGAGCAGCATTGGCTGTTTCCACACTTCGGTGATGTAACTTGCAGGGAGACCTGTGTTTTCACATCATTAAAGCAGCAAAATGTTTTTGAAACAGTGCTTTTGTGCCCCAGCAGCATATCTGTGCTTTTCGCAGCATGTCGGTTTTTCTATTTTAAATTTGAAAGATTTTTCTTTCTTTTCGTGTGTTTGTGTGATGGAGGGACTAACGTACAAGTGTAAGGAAATGGTATGCAAAAAAAAGAAAAAGAAGTGAGCACATTTTTGTGTTGCATCAGTATATACATGTTCTGTTAACTGTGTTTTGAAGCATTATAAAGGGTGTATTGTAGAACACCCTCCCCCCCAAACACACACACACACACACACACACACACACACACACACACACACACACACACACACAGATGGCACATAACCCCAGCTTTTGCCATTAACCCATTTCCACTGTCAACCTTCTTATTCAGCTCAAGTCTTTTCCTTAATCTTACATTCATTTTAAACTTCTTCTCAAAGTCAGTCCGAGGTGATTCTAGGCTGTTCAAATATCTCAGACTTTTATTTTGAAAGAGTACAGGAACAAACATCATTAAACCTCAGAGACTGGCCTCCTTCATCATTATCACAGTCTTATCTGGGGTCATTTTAATGAGACATGATAAATCATACAATGATGCAATGCAATGAAACACATGAACTCACAGGAAATATTACGTGATTGGCTTAGTTGAGGAAGTTGGTAACGAAAGAACGAAAGGAAAAAAAAAAACATTAGACTGGTTCCCCAAAAAATATTATAGCTTTTCAAGCATGTTATTATAGTTACCCACACATGCACATTTTCTCTGGTCCTGTAGTTACCTGTAGCAGACTTTGTGATTCCTCAGCCCATGGTTCTTCTCTATAAGGTCCAGGCTCCAGGGTGCTGTAGGACATGGGTTCCAGTCCAATCCTGGACATGTCCTTATTCAGGTAGCACAGCGCATCACTATGGATCGAGGAAGATTCGCTGAGTACTGTGGCCGCTCGCTTGAAGCCTGCACCATTAGGCCATGACTCTGCAAGACATTTATTTTGGAAATTAAACACAGCTGCAGATTATTCAACTAATTCTAACAGTGTGTGAACTGATATTGTTCACATATCAGTTAGCTTTATTTAATACGATTACCGAAGAAACAACAATGAGCTAGCTGTAATTTATGTATATGTAGAAAAATCTGTCTATTATGAAACACAAGTCTCATTTGGTGTGATTTCATGCGAAGTCACACTCACTGTGTGACTTGAGTAACCAGGTGCAGTGAGTTTCTGAAGTTACTGGCTTCCAGGTCTCAGGAAATTGCTGTTTCCCCTTCAAGACATAGTTCAACACATAATCTCTCCGTAAAACCCCAAACTGACCACAATTAAGATTAAATATGTTAACCGGCAAACTTCCTAAGAACTTAACAACAAATTTAGTTACATTTGAAGCAAACTAGACCAATTCTAGCTGTCTTAGGGCGAGAGGCAGGGTACAACCTGGACAGGTCGCCAGTCAGGCTGTGCGACCATTGTCCAATTGTTTCTCTCTGACTTGTGTTTTAATGCTAAGCTGCAGACTATTGTGGGACACATCTGCTGGTCTGTTCACTTAGCCAGGATCTGTGGCTAGCAAATAATGGCTATCCAGTTCAAGACTAATTGTTTGTACAGTTTTTAAAGTTAGTGTCTAGCATCACATGACAGCAGATGTTTTTGAAATGGAATCGCTCTTTTACTCTGGACTGTTTACCTGCATGTAACCAAAGACTGCTCAAACAAGCCCAGTCAATAAAACTGGGATGACAGGTGTACTACAAACAGAAACTAGAAAGTTTCCAGTGCCTGAAAGCTTTTCCTTTGTCTACATATTTTGCACATTTACATACAGACACAGTATTCACAGCACTTCTTTTCATCAACATTTTGTCATGTTACAGCCTTATTCTTGTATGGATTTTATTCATTTTTCACCTCAAAATTCTACACAAAATCCCCCATAATGACAAAGAGAAATTCTTGAAAATGTATTAAGAAAGCAAATACAAAAATATAACAGGTACACTCAAAACTGAGCATAGGTGCATCCTGTTTCCACTGATCATCTCTCTGATGTTTCTACAACTTGAGTCCACTTATGTTAAGTTGATTGGACATGGCTTGGAAAGGGACACACCTGTCTATACAAGATTCAGTCGTGTACAGTTCATGTCAAAGCACAAACCAAGCCATAAAATCCAAGAAATTGTCTGTAGATCTCTAGACAGGATTGTATCGAGGCACAGATCAGGGCAAGGGTAAAGAAAAATTGTCCTGTATTTAAGGTCCCAGTGAACACAGTCGGCTCCAACATCCATAAAGGGAAGAAGTGAGCGATCCAGAGTTCTAGTTTTACTCTGTGGAGAAAGGAGAATCTCCCAAAAGGACAATCATTTCTGCAGCACTCCACCAATCAGGCCTGTATGGTAGAGTGGCCAGAAGAAAGCCACGCCTTTGAAAAAGGTACATGACAGTATGCCTGGAGTTTGCCAAAGCCCCCTGAAGGACTCTTAGACCATGGGAAACAGAATTCTCTGATCTGATTAAAAAAAAAGAATACCAAGCATCATGTCAGGAGGAAACCAGCACCACTCATCACCTAGCCGATACTATCCCTAGAGTGAAGCATGGTGGTGGCAGTATAATGCTGTGGGGATGTTTTTCAGCAGCTGGGAGGCAGCTGGGAGGCTGGTTACGGTTGGGGAAAGATGGATGCAGCGATGTACAAAGACATCCTTGATGACAACCTACTCCTGACCACTCTGGACAGCCTAGATAAAGGAGTGGCTTTAAAATCATTCTGTGAATGTCCTTGACCAGTCAAGCCAGAGCTGAGACTTGAACCTCTCTTGAGAAATGGCACCGACACTTCCTATCCTACCTGATGAGCTTGAAAGGTTCTGCAAAAAAAGAATGGGAGAGAATTTCCAAAAATAGGTGTGCCAAGCTTGTAGCATCATAATGAAAAAGAGTCTGTAGTTACTATCAGAGGTGCTTCAACAAGGTGCTGAGCAAAGGATGTGAATACTTAGATGTTATATTTTTGTTTTTTGTTTTTGATAAATTTGCAAGAATTCCAAGCAAACTTATTTCATTTTGTCATTTTGGGGTACTGTGTCTAGAAAATGAATTAATTCATTTTGGAATGAGGCTGGAACATGACAAAATGTGGAACAAGTGAAGTGCTGTGAATACTTTCTGGATGCACTGTATCTGTTTAAAAAGTTTAAAACATTCTAAACATTTGCTTGGTATATATTAAATGAATAAATAAATCTAGTATTTTCTCCTGTGAAATACTAGCATCCTGTCCAGGTTGTACCCTGTCTTCTCGCCCTGTGGCAGTTGGGATAGGCTCCAGCACTCCAGTGACACTGAATTGGGTAAGCAGAAGAGAATGGATGGTATCATCTCTAACTCTCAGTAAGGTCATTTATATCCCAGAACTGTTTTGTTCCACCATTCTTCACTATCTTAAGCTTTTGTTTACTGCATTTCTTCTCCATAATGCAACATAATATATACTCAGCTTCAAAAAGTAAGGTGACCCACCAATAAACGTGCTGCCATCTGTCCTTTTGAAAATGGATATATACACTATTTTATCCCCAGGTCAGTGTGTCACACAGGTTTGGCAGTCTTGCGTTCAACATTTTCAGCCAGTTTTCTCTGTATTTAGAGCTACAAGTATGCAAAGTGGCCCAGTGGAGCTTTGTTTCCCACTGTGCAAATTGATGCATGTGTCAGTCAATCACAAAGTTCGTCTCAAAGCACTTTACAAAGGACAAGCCTACAAAGTGCCAACTTCTCAATTTGCCTCAGAGCACAAAGGACACATTGTAACACAAAGAAAACAAAAGAAAAATACAAGAAACAAAAAAAAATACTGTAAATGTGTAGACTTCATTTTTATCCTGCATTAAGGGCATGAAGGAAGAAAAAAACAGCAGGTTACTTGTTGCATAGCACTGAGTGCTGATTTTCCAAATGGTACCTCGGAGGGAGTTTGAGAGCATTAGTGACAAAAACGATATTTGTCCGCTTTTATCAGTGTGACCACTGTGCTGTCAGGAACTGAACAGATTGCCATTTTTTTGTAATAAGGTTACTCTCTCTCTCTCTCTGTGTATGGTTATTTTAGGGATACAGACAGCTGTAGCCATAGTAACGCACCAGGCCACGTGCTGTGCTCTCATTTCAGTACCACGGACAGCTCTTTCTCTTGGTCATCCAAATAGTTGCACCGTGCTAAAAAATATGGTATGACAATGAAATCTATCCGTGAGGTCAAGAGGGGTAAAATGTTTTTAGGATTTCAAGCACACAATTATCCATATTATATTATTAATTATACATATAGATACATACATATATATAGATATGTATGTATATAGCATCACAGTAGCCTGGAGGTGCAAGAGGCAGGCCTGTCACTGGAAGGTCGCCAATTTGAATCTGGTAGGAGGGGGAAATTATTGAGAATATCCCCATAAACTTTATATTTATGTAAAGCCCTACTTTAAAAATAAGGCAGAGCTTTGCTGAAAACAGGGTTAGTGTGTCTAAATTGTAAAATAAAACATGAACTTGAGATCATCTTAGCAAGTTCTCCAACTACACCCATCTTCAAACTTTACCTTTAATTTGATGAACACCACAACCCCCAAAAAAGTAAAAACGCTCAGAACAAATAGGTACAGTCAAAATTAGATTAAATGAAAGTGTTTAAAAGAATACTCTTACTCAGGGAATAGCAGGAAGAAACATAAGGGCACAAGAAGAGACACAAAGCTCACAAGCTTCAAACACAGATGACCAAAAAAGTTGTAGTGCAGCAAAAATGAGTTAAGGGTAGTATAACATCTGTTTTCTTTGATTACACAAACATTATGTAGGAGTAGGTCATGGATAATAGGTGTTGATTTGTAAAGAATATTTTTAGGTTATTATATAATATTATACTACAGTGTATTTCTAAATAACAAGGCAGTTCATTCTCTTTCTTTTAATAATTTCTCTTAACAATTAAAAGAAAGGCAGATGTGAAATGTAAAAGTGAGATCTGAGGTTAAATGTGAGATGATATTTGGATGCAAACTATAATGTGATAGTCAAAACCCCCACATAACTGCATCATTTCCTACATACAATACAATATGAACGAAGACAGTAGAATTTTCAGCATCGTTTTAAAGATAAATGGAAAATTTCTGAATTTTTTGACTTTGAAGACGAGGTCAGAGGTCCGAAGTAGTGACATTTAGTGACATTTAGAATCACCCTATATCATTCCCTATATGCATATATGTTGTCAGTATAAACACTAGCAGGTGGAAACATAGTTTTAATAAACAGCTCCATGAAGCATTCTTATCACTTTGACCTTCGGATCAATCTATTGACCTTGAAGGAGAGGTCAGAGGTCAATATTTCATGATATTTGAAATCTTTAAATGGTATTTTCTATGTGTTGACAATACACACAATACTTGTAAAAAAAATTTTTTTTTGTCAATTTTCAACCAATAAATCGTTGGGTTGACCTCGGAGATGTTGTTGTTGGATGTAAGCCATCAGAATTCATTTAAATCTTTGTGAGCTGCCATGTTTACAGACAGTATGATATGCAAATGCTAAAGAAAACATGACCTCTTTGGCAGAGTTAATTAAAAAGAATGTGTACCAGCAATATAGTAGTAGTCCTGAGCCAGACCACACCCATCTTCATACATGACCTTTAATAAACACCTGCAACAGTTTTGCACAGCTGCAAAACTACTGACAAAATCAGTCCACAGAACATAAACATATCTTCACAGGACAGCCTGACAATATTATCATCTGATATTGGCCTAACACAGATATCAGCTTGTTCGACATTACACAACATAATGCAGAAAAACATGCCAGGGGTTATTCCGAAAGGGTCATCAAACAATGGTCATCATACAGTTTGCGCAGGAGAGCAGCTCCAACTCCTTGCTTGCAGCACTCTCTGCAGCACATCGTAGAGTAGCATCACAGCCGCGCAGGTGATGAGTCAAGCGCGGTCTTTACATTAAGTTGCAAACTAGCTTGTGACATAATGCCCCCATCATTTTCTCTGCTCAGTATAACTCAGTGTGTGGACAAACAGTATCTGTGCATTTATACAACAAATATCTGCTAATAAGCTAATATTGTATCCCCCCAAAACCATAAAAGACGCCAAAATCATTCATTCAGGCTCTAATAAATACTATTCAGTACACTCCAAACCGCCTTTGTGGTTATTCCTGCTACCGGAGGTGTCCCCTATGACATTTTGCCTTGATGCCATACACACCAACAGGCAGTCCAACTTAAAAGAACACAGCAGGTAATTAAATATATTTTTTGCAAATGACAAACTGTCTATTCGTCCATGAAATGGTTTCTGGGGAGCAGCAGGGGGTCTTAGAGGGAGCATGCAGGGGTCCAAATCTGAAAAAGTGATAGCTTAATCTCTGTACTCTGAAAATTTATTGGAAAATATGTGAATACAAAACGTTTATTCTGTATTTTGTGTTCAGAGATTGCACTGCAAGGAGTGTCCCATGAGACATATTATTCTAAATTGGGACGCTGTATCTCTTTTGAGGTGCCTGACATAAAAAAGCTTCCTCACTTTCCTTGTTGCTTTATACCAGAAGCTCTTGCAGTTTCATCCAGCGTCTGTTTCTCAGAATGATTGTGTAAGATAAACTCTCTCTCTATTTTCACACTGATTTCTAATGGCAGAGACAAAGGGCACCTTTCAGAGAACAGCTAATGGGCAGCAGCACGGCACATAGACTTAATGCTGATGCTTTTAGTACATGCTGCCTCAGCTCTAGTTGACTGATTGCACGGACACCTCTGCCTGAACACTGTCTTATTTGGTTTTATGTTATTAACTACTAATTAGAGGGGGAAATGATTGTGTTACAGCACTGGAGACTTCCACCATTAGCTGAGCACTGAGCTGGGCTGAATTGCACAAGAATTTTTGTCACAAATATCAAAGTCCCCTTTGATGAAAAATGAATTTCACATTTCTTGATTGGTTTTGTATATCAGTCTTAGTTAATGGTTTGAAGACCAGTCATGGTCCAGCCTACATAATGGTAATATTTAATCCATGAGAAGGGACTTTTCTGTGAAGTAAAATGTATTTTGTGTCTAATATCTAATAGAACTAGTTTTTTTAATGTACCAATATGTTACCTGAATAACTTAATAATTAAACAAATTATTCAGTACAAGTCTTGCAAAATGTTGGCCAAAGGATTTTCTCTGTCATGGACATGGGTCAAATATGGGTAAATGGCTTTCTCCCAGCAATTAGAGGCATCAAGGCTTTGAGGTACCAAAGCAGGCCAAAGCCACCATGCTTCACAGTTACCATAAGGTATTGCAGTTATGGCAATACCTTATGTCACACCATGTCTTTCCCCCAAGAAAAATTACAGATTTCTGCTTGTGTCTTTCAGATTCATTCATGTGTCTGTATTTTTATGCACATATACTGTACACACTATTAAATGAAAAAGAAGGTAACATAGGCAGTAGATCAAAGACAGTTATAAATTATCAGTCATTATTCTCTTATTGACTTTGGGAGAGAAAGCCTCCAGGTGGGGGTGGGGGGCATAAAAGGAGGGTTTCTTTTAACCTGTCTTTCTGAGTTTCTGAGGATGTTGCCTTGCCAGTATCCTGCTGTTTAAACCCAAAAATAAAATTTCACCTTAGGCCCAGGAGGCTCCTCGCCTGACTAACAGTGAATCACAGCAGCAGTCAGCCATGTAAATAAATTGGGATTACTGCTCTGCCTGAGGCTTACCTCGAGAGAGCACATGTCTGAGAAACAGTCATCTCTCAAAACTGATTAATTCTGTTCAAATACGACAAAAGATTTCCTCTCTGAGACAAGCTGAGAACAGCAAGAGGCTCAAGAGGGGCCCAACTGCATAACTGTATTAAACTCACATGCAACCATATACCCTGCCTGCTGTAAAGAGCTGCCTGCTGATGGCTGCCCCACGTGGCCTGCTGACACAATCACACAAACACACACACTGGGGGAACAGGGAAGGTACAAAAGGTGAGTTACTCTACAGTGGTCCTGTCTTTTGTTAGGTGAAGATACAGGAGGGACAGGCCACACAGGCCACACAAAGGAAAGAGACAAGGCCTTTCTATCAGTGTCTGCAGCACTCACCTGCACAGGTAGAGGAGGGAGATCTGCGGAAGGCCATTTCACCAACTCTGTGACTCAAGCAGAGACTCGTTTCCCATAAGTTCCCAGTCAGCCAGTCAGTTAACCATACTGTTTTGCCGAGAGCAGCAGGTAAGAGGAAGAACAGCAACACTCTGACTCAGTAGTACAATCCTAAACTCTGATGAAGCTTAGCTCTGACGGGATAATGCTCCTCTCCAACTGGCTGGCAGGGCGGCAGAAACTCCGTAACTCAGCTTATTGTGTACACTTGCTTAATGCACTGTACACCAGGCTCATGGGTAAGAGACCAGCTGGCTGACTGGGTGTTTGGCGAAGGAATTATAGCCCCACATACTTGAGCGGAGATTATTGGGGCATCAAATGTGCAGTAATTACTGTGCCTTCTGTTTAGATTTAGCTGCAAACCTGTGGTGTCTTAAAGGACTTAAGACCAGAGAGAGGCATCCTGGGGCAAATTAAAATTATACAAGGAGCAGAGAGCGCGATAGTGACAGTTCGCATTAGGAGCAGCACATATGGACTTTAGGTGCACCTTCAACAGGGCAATAACAAGTCCAGATATTACTAGCTAATTATAGAGCAAGAATAAAGAATATATGTTCAAGCAAGATTGTGAAAAACAGCCCTATACCTTTATATGTGCACTAGGTTGAAGTGTAAAAGAGTCCTTTGCGACATTTAATTCCCTTTCGTCATTTTAATCGGGACATGGAGATGACTCAGGTGTTATCACTTGTGGTACTTGTTTATGAGTCGTAACAATTTTATAGAAGTGGCCTGGTTTTGATCTTTTTAAAATTTTTGTACAGTTCTAATGAGGTTGAAAGTCAGTATGTTTAAATATTTGCAATGACCACATTTACACATCTCTCTTGGGCCAGTTTTTTTAGTTTTTAAATTCACCTAACAAACAGTAGCTCTCTAGTTTGATGCTGGGAGAAGGCACAACTATTTCTGGAGTTGTGTCAGGAAGTGCGAAAAAGCAACCCAGTGAAAGTAGAAGCCTTCAGATATGGGTTTCCATGTCCTTCTTGAAGGACATTCAAAGCTCTTCTTTGGATATTTGTTCCTTTGTATGTTAAGGTTCTGGGGAGGCCAGTCCATGACTGGTAGCATTTCATGTTGTGTTTTCTCTCTCCAGGTATGCTTCTACTCAATTTCCGGTGTGTGCACAGTGTGCAGTGTGATTTACAGATCTAAAATTTGATCTGCATTCACAGTTCCATTAAATTCAACACCATTGGCTCAAATGCTACTTGTGTTTCCCCAAGCTCAAAAGGACTGGTTGGCTGGGTGAGATGGTCATGGCAAATGTGATTATATAAATATGATAAACTATATAAATATGATAAATGTTGGTTTGTAAAAAATTGTTATGCTACGTTAGGGCTTTTTGGTTTTTGTTTGTGTTAGTTTTCCCCTTTTTATGTGTCTCCTATATCAATATATACTCTTATGTGTCGCTAGGGGACGTCAGTTATGTTATGTTAACATTAGCTGTGTTTTTCTTCGCTGGCCTGATTTTGAGTGGGTCCTGTTTAGTAGCTACTTTTTCCATTTTGGATTTTATGGCCATTTTTACAATTTCTTCAAAATAACTAGCTACACCTTTGTCCTTGACTTTTAACTTTTTCTCAGGTCTTCTCTGCATCTCTCATGTTGTGCGTCAGGTCTTGTACTCACTGCTGTGGAGAGTTTTTTTTGGGGGGGGGGGGGGGGGCTGTCACTTCTTTTTTGTCCTCCAGTTATCCAGTTTTCTCAGAAAAAAGAACATACTGCACACTGTGATGTGCAGAACCACCTTGTTAGTGCAAAAATACTTTTTATTCCTGTCAAACTATTTAGCTGTGATTCAGCTAAATAAATGGGACCAAAGTATCTGTTTTTGCGACTATACTGAAAAAGCATCCATGAAATGAGATTTCTGAGAGCAGACTAGGCTTGGACAATGTGCACAGCAGAAATACCAACCTCAAAACTTCTTCTTTTTGTTTGCTGAGCAATGACAAATCTTGCACATTTGTTTATGTATCCTTTCTCAGAGACCTTAGATGTACTGAATAGTATTTGCTTGTCATTTCAAACTGCTTTAAACCCACAGACTGTCCACGAGCCTTTGTGAGCAAAGAAACATGTAGCTCTAAGTAATACATCTTTTTTTTTAAACAAAAGATGGTAAATTGCCCCACAATTGTCTAGGAAATCCAACATTTACCGATTTAATATAACAGCTTGATCTTTATCACTTGTTTGGCTTTAGTGATGCATATGTCAGAATATCAAGCAATGGATGTTTGCTGTTCAAATGCTCCTTAGGTGTAGTTAACATCTCCACTTAAAAATTTATGTTCACAGCAAGCAGCTGCCTGTAGGACTGAAAAATGAAGCTAATGTGGAAGGCCAAAAACTGCAGTTCATTTAATGGGCAGTTATGGCTCGTTCCAATTCCCATAGACTTCTATATTAAAATGGTGAACTTCAGTCATGGAAACAATATGTTTACACCCTCCTGGAAAAGTTGGTTTTAGCCTCTACAGTCTTTGTAAATCTGAAGGCGAGGGATTTTTTTCTTACCTATGGATACTGTTTTATTTACAGGTGTCCTTACAGAGGCAACTATAGTCCAGAGTTGTATGCTAGACACCATTTTTGCTAACTCAAGTGATTAAAACAGTGTGTGTGTAGTGCTGGTGTTTTGTGATGGATTAAGAGAATTACCCACTACATAATAAAACTTCCTGTATAGTTATGGTTGTACTAACAGCTTGTCTGAAAAATTTGTGCTCCAGTTTTGGTGAGTAAAATTCTGGTTCTGTCTTAATTTTTTACTTAGAACTGATTAGTAGGTGTCTGTGTCTTTGCTAACCTAGCTTGTTAGCATTAGCTAATAACACTCTGGTAACTTACGTTTACAATAAAAACATGATTGCAAGCAAAATGCTACATTTAAGGTTGGACGTAGGAAAAAGTTTGACTTGTTATGCTTTTAAATCATTAATAAAAATATAGCTTTTCTAATTTTACAATTCATTATAACATTTGGCATTTAATTTAAAGCTAGATTTTTATCACCACGGTTAAAATGGGATTTGCATATCAGTAAAAGCATATATTTCGACCTTACTGCTTCTCTATTTCTTCTCTTGGAAAGTAATTAATTAAATAAATGATCTAATTAGCTACAGGTTTGTGTGTTACCCATTAAACTTCCTCCCTGTCTAACTGCTTGGCCTCTCTCCTCAGTGACTAATTGTTCTACCTGATGGTAACTGATGCTAAATACAGATAGAGTGCGAGAAGCAGCATCAGGTTGCACACACACATGCATGCACGCACTAACACACACTTTCATGCGCCCTCGTATTCTGTCAGTAAAAGTATCTGATGTGGCACACTGACACACACGTGTGTGTACTCAGACACAACTCCACGTTCATTCTCCAGTTACAGAGGGTACAGATATGTTCAGGGCGTTAAATATTAAAGGCTGTAATTTTAACGGCTAGGTGTTGTAATCGTGGAAACCGGTAAAAGGTCATGTTCGGACTACAGACTGTGGTTATGTGGTTGACCATTTGGCGAAGCAATGTAAAGTATACAGGTACAGGGTCTGAAGCTAATATATGTAATATATAATATTTTGGCCTACTGTTCTTTAAAACATTGCTTTAGTTCAGTTGTCATTTTGTTATAATATTTATAATATTTCAGTCAGGTTGAGGTCTGAACTTTGAGCTATTTCTTTTCTTCTTCAGCATTTCTGTTGCAGATTTTCTGCTGTGCTTGGGATCATTGTCCTGTTGCCAGCCCAAGGTTTATCAGCCTCACATTTTACTCAAGAATTCTTTGTTATACAAAGAAGTTGACTGTCGACTCAGTGACTGTAAAGTACCCAGCTCCTGTGGCCACAAATCAAGCCCAAATCATGACCCCTTCACCACCACGCTTGACAATTTTTATCAAGTATTTGTGCTGTTAGGCTGTATTTTGGTTTTGCCAAACGTGGCACTGTGCATTATGGCCAACCAATCTCCAATCTGTTCAAATGACATTGCTCCAGAGTTCTTGTGGTTTGTTAAGATACAATTTCTCTCTTTCCAGAGAGAAGAGGCTTTCCTAGTCTTTCTTTGATTGTCATGATCTTTAACATGCTAACTGAGGCCTGAAGAGTCTGAAATGTAGCTCTTGAATTTTTTGCAGTTTCTCTTAAGGGGAATTTCCTGGGATCTCCTCTCCTGGTAAGATTGTGGTATTGTGTTAGCACACACCAGATTGGTCCAGATCAGCAAACTGCTATTTAAACCTTGCCCCTATTTAAGCGATTTCTTGATTCGGTTGGTCTGGAAGATTCTTCTGCCAGTATCCCCAAGAAATACATGTGTAAAATGCAGTAATATTACAAATGGTTTGGTAATTATTTTGTTTACCTATCATGAAATTTCATTTCACATCTAATTTTTCAAAAATGTACACTACAGTGGTAGAAAAGATGAAAAATAAGCGCATGAATGGAGATATCTTCGACAGCTAACATGTACTCTTCACACTCACACTGCGAATTCAGAGAGAAAGCATCAAATCTATATTTATGCCCTTCAAGCCACTTCAAAACACCCACCACAAACAGAGTGAATCACACCCACACATCATAGGCATATACATGCACATACGGTTTAACAGCATTTACATTAACATAGTTGTGCATACACAGATATGTGCACATGTGCACCACTGTGCACAAGTCACACACACACAATTATTTTAGTGCCTTTGCAGTCTTTAACCTTTGGTTCTACACAGCACTACACACACTGGTTGAAACACTAATTATTTCTAATTAACCTCAAACCAGGTCCTAACCCTAATATAACCAGGTCATACCCTCACCCTGATGCTCCTAAACTCCCACTGTTCCTCACAAAGATTATACAGGAGCACACACATTCATGCACACAGTACGTGACGGCACGCAGGCATGTGCACGCAAACACGCATACAGACAATGGAGTGATTTCCCCCGTCGTCTGATCTGGTTCATGTCTTCCTGGAGAGGAACATGAGATAATAGAGAAAGAGAGGGAATCGATTCTAGATGCTCCAGTTCACTCCAGTTTCTTCCAGTTCCCTCCCACACCAACCTCACAGCCCTGTCACAGCCGAGGGAGTTATTTTGTAAAAGCTACAGTGCACATTTACCCTGGAAAAAACTCTACTGAAAATCATTCAGTCGCTGTTTCAGAAGCAGAAATATGCCCTGTTGAAATACTTCTGGCTGTTCTACAACTCGCAGCATTTATGTGAGGAAAAGCCTCTGTGACGTGAGTCTTAAATTACAACGATAAATATGTGATCACCATAATAGTGTGCTCATCGGTATATTTGACTCGCTCTCGGTTTGTTAGAAAGCATGATACTGTATATTTAAAGCGCGCTGATTTGCAGTGCTTTCCTTGAAGAGGACAAGTGGATTCAAGCTTAAGCAACAGAGTCACTGCATTGTTTCACTGTTGAGATCAAGCACTCAGGCCTATGCTGTTATCCTGGTGGATGCCAAACATGCATTTCCCCACTTGTTGAGAATATGACAAAGGATGACTCATCTAACCATACTGCTTCTTTCACCTCTCTGTGGATCTGTACCTATCGTTTTTGCACCACTATACTCTCAAAAGTGCATTCGCTGTTGTTACGAGGGGTTTATATATCCATCTATAATATCCCTCTATATTTAACATAATATAGAGAATTTTTGCTGACTCGGATCTGGTTCTGTGGTAACTTTCTGACTCTCTCATCAAATTAAATGGTTTTCTGTTTTTTTCCCCTACATATTTACTATGAAACTATAATTTGCTGCACTGATTTCTTTATCATAGAAAAAAATACACACATTTAGCTTTTGTTACCATTTCTGGTGAAACACTACAGTGTTTGTGAGTCCTGTCATCAGTGCTTCAACTATGAGGACCATTTTTGGACACAAGCCAGCAGACCACAGATGGGTTATATGTTTTTAATCAGAGTTACTAAAAACAAATGTAATCAATGTTTCACAAAACATAGGAAAGCTCAAGTTTCAATTTTTGCTTCCAGCTGTTTGCAGGAGTCCTGTGAGTTTATTAAATACCTGCAACTTTGTAGGTTTACCTACAGCAAGAGAATCAAAGTGAGGGTTCCCAGAATTGTTATTTATTCAGAACTATGAATTCTGTTTAGCCAACAGACAAACAGGTGAGCTGCATACACAGTCAAATTTGGACTTTTTAAGTCATTTGTTACATAACAGCCATCCAGTTAAATAAAAAAAGATGTTTTTCTCTTGCAATTTTGATAGAAAATCAGGACCAACTGGGCTACAGCTCTTAAATACTACAGATCATGACTGAATGTTAATTATTTAAATGTACCGGCAATCTGAACATTTAAGTAGGATTATACTGGCACAGTCTGAAGGTTCCTTGAAATGTGCAAACATGAATGGAAACAGTATATAAGGTAAAAAAGCAGCCTTCAGGAATACTTCTCAAAGCTTCTTGAAGGTCATTCAATGCTCTTCTTTGGATGTTAGGTGCATTTTGATCTGTTCTCTGTCAAGATGATCGCATACTGCTTCAATAATCTTGAGGTCCAGGCTTGAGGGAGGAAATCCATGACAGTGTTTCACTGTGTGAATTTCTGTACAAGTATGCTGTTACTGCATTGGCAGTTTGGGATCACTGTCATGCTGATAAATGAACCCATTGCCAGTCAGATACTTTCCCAGTGGTAATGCATGGTGGACCAAACACTAATGGTACTTTTCTGGGTCCATCAAGATTTTCATCAAGATTGGCTGCAATGCAACCCCAAACCATGACAGACCCTCCACCATGCTTTACAGATGGCTCTGGACACTCACTGTTATACCTCCCTCCTTGACCTCCTCCATACTTATAGACAACGATTTGGAGCACAAATTTCAAATTCATCACTTCGTAAGACCTGTTGTCACAGATTTTCAGTCCAGTTCTTGGATATGTCTTTGGTCAACATTGGTTGTTGATCATTGGTCATGACAATTAGCATATTAATGACCAAAAAACTGACCTCCCAGCCCATTGTTCCTTCAGTGGTGCTAGTTTCTGTCATTATGCAAATGTACTGTTTATAAGGTTGGGGAAACCTGCAGTCAGCTGAGACTGAAGAAGTCACTTGGATGAGTGACAAAACGTTTCTCCCACTGAAAACACTACGTCCAGATGAACAGAATCAACATTTTGGCAGTTCTAGTATAATTTGACATACCTCAGACTTTTCTTCCCCTTTTCCTCTGCTTAAGAACGGTTTACTGACAGCCACAATTTCTGATGAGGCTTCAATAAACAGTAAATAGATCAATTGAAGGGTCAGATGCATCTCTCAGGTCCTGTATCAGGTCTTTGCTGGATTTTGTTTTCCTGTTTCTTAAGGAGATGACTTTCATATATTGTCCATCTGCTGTAAATAGTTTGCAGGCCCACCACTTCTTCTATAAAGAAATGAGGGCTGGCTCAATACTTATGCACAGCAATGTGTATAATATATTTTTGCTGTCCAAAAGAGAAGTATGAAGGAGACGTTGCACATAAAAGCATTGACGATTTATGTCTATCTGCAAGAATGCATAAGAAAAAAAACACTCTATTCAGTGAGCACCATTATTGTCTTGCTTCGATACAGTTCGTAGGCACATTAAAAACCTTACAAATTACATTACATAGAAAAAAGTCAAAAGGAGGAGGCTCATCTGTCTAATCCATTTAGAACCTCAACACTGCCATAAAGACTGAAAGAGATGTGTTCTTCGTGCAGTGCACTTACTCCCACGACTCTGCTGAAATTGTGTTGGGAAAGACAAAGGAGATAAGGTGAGGAGGAACAGAATACATGGGATAACTATCAGGAAGGAAAAGGGGAGCTGAACAGTGAAAAATACAGGGAAAAAAGAGGAGCAGAGGAAAGGATGAGACTGGTTTCTATGATGTCGAGCTTTGGGACGTGTAAATGTAGAGACAAGCTTGTGGTCTTGCGCCATCTTGTGGTAAAAGTGGACTTCCATCGTTGAAGTACACTCACCAGACACTTTATTAGGCACATCTTGCTCATACTAAGTTGGACTGCCTTTACCTTCAGAACTGCTTCAATTCTTCATGGCATGGATTCAACAAGGTGCTGGAAATACTTCACAGAGATTTTTATCCATGGGCATGATGGAAGCTATTTGAATTCAGTAAACTTCTTGACATAATACAGAAACCAGTTTGAGAGTTTTGTGACATGGTGTGTTATCCTACTCGAAGTAGCCATCAATAGATAGCATTGTTTAAAAGCCTGCCCGAGTGTTACCTTAGTCGGTATTAAGGGGCCCAAAGTTTGCTAAAAATATATCCCCTACACCATTACTCTATTACCACTAGCAGCCTGAATCGTTGACACAAGGCAACACAGATCCATGCACTGATGTTGTATATTACCAAATTCTCACCCTTTCATCTGAATGTTGAGGCACCAATTGAAACTCAGACCAGGCAACATTTCCCTGTCTTCTTTTCTCCAATTTTGGTGAAACTGTACAAACTCTAGACTCTGTTTCCTGTTCTTAGCTGATATGAGTAGCACCTGGTGGGTTCTCCTGCTGCTGTAATCCATCTCCATCAAGGTTTGACATGACATGTTGTGCATTCAGAGATGCTCTTTTGCACACTTCTTGGCTGTAGTGAGTGTTACTGTGAAAGGACATACAGACTTACATTGAACAGCACAAACACGTTTCAGTCCTTTTATTGTCCGGAATCAACGTCTACAGGCAATTACACGCACAAAAAGGCTTGATTATAAAACGTTCTTTCTGCTAAAAAAAAAAGAAGAAGAAGAAAGTTTTCCATCTTTCCAATAATGTTTTAATGCAAACTTTAAAAAAACACTGATTGTCAAACTACTGCATTTAACTTTCTTTTAGCTTTTATCTCCAACATAGATACATGGATACTACTGATACGGAAAGACAACACAATCCCTCTTCCTGTTTATTTCAGAGAAACTGTGGAAAGACAAAAGTACATATTCATACAGTAAGCTGCAACTTATCTCTGTACATGGCTGTTATTTTAAACTTTAAGACAGCAAACAGCCATAAAACAGACTGAAACATGTTTTTAAGTCATTACATAATTAGAAAAAAAATTGCTTCTGTATGATGCTAATACTTCACCGACCAGCACATGTCAAACGTCCCCGACAGGCCAGTGTAGCACTATGATGTCGCAGACATGCAGCTCTTAAATGTCTGTTACAGTAGGTAGATTTTCAGTTGGAAATTCCAGTTTTAAAGACATCGAACAGTTTTTCTTAATGGGCAGTGCAAATAAAAACCACTTTCACGTATAAATAATAAGCCTCTCATCAAGCACAAAGTTGGATGTGTTATATTATTTGCAATCTCTGAAAAGGAGAATCTAACTATTTCAATAAACTCTTGCATACTAGTCAAATATATATATTAAACATTTAATTACCTGGACACTGAAACACTACTAAAATACTCTGACCACATTTAAAACATTTTTTAAGGATGAACGTAAACATTGCAAAGATCCGTTTTTTACTGTTTGCTTCTGTTTTAAAAGCTTTCTTTTTAACTACTGCATTTAGTGGTGTCACTAAAGCAGACAGATTCAGTTCTTTTAAGACTTAGGTCACTCCTATTTTGCATCTAAAAATGACACATTTGATGTTTGACATGGTCCATTGTGCAGTGAAAACAGTCACACCTGTATTTGGTTTATCTCTCCCCTTGGTCTGAATCATAGCATATAACCTTTAGCGCAAAGCTTTGCAGGAATGGATCAGCAGATAAAATTTAAGTTGAAGTCTCAGTTTAGTGACGTTTTGTAGATAGTGACATCCCATTATTTAGCGAAATATCTCATTTCAGATGGTCTCAGCTCATTCGCACAGGCCTAGAGACTGATCAGGCCATCTCCCCCGGCAACCTCTAGTTGCTAGGCAAAACTGTGTATTTGGCAACCACTTGGCAAGTGGTTCCTGGAAGTTGGGGAAGGTTGCCAGGTGACATCAGCGCTGCACCAAAAATCGTCCTTGTGATTGTTTTGGTCACTATTAGATTGCCACAGTTTCCCGTAGCTTGCATGGAAGACAGCAATTTGTTTGCAAGCAGCCTTGACTTGAAAAAGCGCACCACAAACAGGAAACAGAGAAGGTTCACCTTCAAAGTAAAAGTTCTGCCTTACCACTGGAACCAACACATTTCAAAAGGCCCAACTTTTACTTTGAGGGCAAATGTGTTCCGTTTCTGGTTTGTGTTGCACTTTTAACAGTTTCACTACAGCTGGGTGAGCAGTTTTCAAGTGTTTGCAGACAAGTTAGCATCTTCCTTGAAAAAGCAACCAGAAAGAGGTTTTTGTTGCAGAACCGTATATCTCTTTAAACCACTCTCAAAAACTTGTTGAGAACACGGTTTTCCCTTGTGACCAGTGGCTGTCTAATGGTCACCGACCAGTCTCTAGATGCCTAAAACACCACTTTCAAAAATACATTGTGTGCAAACATTTTAAATCCTTCTAGATTGTCTTCAGATTTTAAGACTCTTCAGTCATTGACTTTTTTTTCATGGAATACGTCTTAGTAAGTCCTAAGTGGACCGTTTCTCCACACCCTGCTTGATTCCCAGGACCAGATGAACAAACCAGTTAATCTGAACCATCCACCCTTTCTCCCTGCAGATCTCTATCTGGTCCAGCAGGTGGCGCTGTGCCTCATCTTCACTGCGGCCAACAGTCAGGGCCTCGCGGATGTACTCGATGTCCTCCTTACTAGTCAGCTGAGGCATCCCTGTTAATGAACCAAAAATAAGTGTCTTTTTTTTAAGTCAAAGCATGAGCATGTGTTAGTTTCACTTCACTTCGGTATCAATATCTAAAAAAACTGAAAATCTGTTTAAAACTACTTGTCACCGGTGAGCCAGTCATACTCAAATTGGGTACAACTGGACCAACCTGTGAAAATGACATTATTATTATTTTTTTAATAACTGGATGTTGTGGTATCAGGAGGAGATTGTACCAGTCATAAGCATCATGGAGAAAAGAATGATGAGCAGGTTGGTGTGATGCCGAAGGGCGAGGTAAGCCTTCACGCACACGTCCTGAAACACAGAGGATGTTCATATAGACAAATGTGACTAACTGGTGTTTGCATGAATCTGCATGAATTTAAGAATGGGACGTGTGTATTCCTGCATCTATATTGTATTGACATGAAAAAAAGCACCTGGAACTTCTGGAAGTGGGGGCTACTTTTCTTCCCCGAAGTTCCCATAACATACAGGAAGTCTGGTGTGAGCACAAAGGGAACCCACTCTTTACTGATTCCCATGAAACTCTTGTAATTCCCCAGGATGTGACCAAAGTCGATGTGGAAGAGATTCCCTGCAGAAACACAAAGGAGGTCTGTTAGTGTGGTGCCACTCGAGTTTCATTTTTTTCTAAAAATAGCTCATTTTTGTAATTATTTAATCTGTATTTTGTCTGACAGTGACGTGAAAATGCAGATGTAAGATTACCAGATTCAGTGATCATGATGTTGTCGTTATGGCGATCCCCAATACCCAGGACGTATGTAGCCACACAGTATCCACCACAGGAGTACAGGAACCTCTCCACAGCCTGCTGGAACTACAACACAGACAACAGAGTTTTTAGCTCCGTTTCCATGCAATCATGTACTCATGTACGACAACATCTGGGCTGTAACCCATCCAGCTTTGATTAGTAAGCTTCACACTAATACCGCAGCTGTTAAAAACATGCACAAGGCCATTCAGCTCCTCATGAAGACCCAAGTTTAATCATCACGACTAATGCAATGGCTAAAGCCCTTACACTGACCTAAGCCTAACTTTATCTTAACCATTTAAACCAAGTCTTAAATCTCAAAGAGGTCTTTGAAAGGGGTGTGGAAAAAACGAAACACCATCACTCTTACAGTCTAAAAGTGTATCAAAGGTAGATAGACTATTACACACTATTTTTTCTAAATTCTGTGTAAAATTTATTAATTTTCATCTTCAGTTTTCTTGAACAAATGACTTGCGTCGCACAGTCTCCAGTTTGCATGAGCAGTTGTTATGAAAGCTCCAACACAGAATCTGCCCACTGGGAACATGCAGAGGCACAATCACAATCACAAACACACACACACACGCACGCACACACACACACACACAGTGAGTGTATCTTCGCATCAGTCCTTGTTTCAGAAGTGTAGCTTTCTGACTGCCTGCATGTGATGCATTTTGGACACATCTGTAAATTGTAGCTTTAACAAATAACCTCAGTTACACTCTCGCCCAACAGACGCTGCACTATTAAAAGCCAAGTGAGCACAGTCACTCACACACACACAACAATACTGTTTTGGAAAGAGAACAGCCATAATTATACGGTGGCAGGTTAAATTGATGGTATGTGTGTGAGTCACTGCTGATAAACAAAAGCACCCAAGAAGCCTAAGGAGCAGAGTCAATGCTAACTGAGCTAGACTAGATTAGCTTAGATTTCATTGGGAAGACTTGTACTTACGTTATATTGACCCCTTTATTTGAAACTCTGGCCATATTTAATATGAGAATCCATTATTTTAACGGAGTTAGTGCCAAAAGTGACAAAAAGAGTAACAGGTCCCCTTTAAGAAACTTTGACCTTGTAGTTACTGGAAACATAACTCGGTTTAAAAAAACACCACGCAGAGGAAAAAGCGCAGACTGTGGGAGTGCAGGTGTCTGTGCTAAAAGTAGCGCACGTGGGTGCCATGGCGACAGGAAAAACTCTGACGGTCGCTTCCTTCCTCTCTCTTCCTCTCTTCAAAGTGTCATTTCCTCTGATCTAATAAAGTCTGCAAAACTGGTCTTATCAACACAGTTACTTAATGCATGCATTGCGTGCAAGGCTTGTAAATAAAGCTTTGCTGATCAGCGACATGTAATCAAGTATATTGATGAATTGGAGCGGGGGTATCAAATATGGGGGACAGGGACCAGAATCGGCCTGACAAAGACTTCAATTGCTTCAGGATTGCTTTGGAAAATGGAAGTGGGCATAAAAATAGTTTTTTTTCCTGGAGTTTTACAGCTTTACATGCTGACAAAGTCCACCCCCATGTCTATCACCCTTCCCCAATGCAATTGTGTAATGGATTAAAAAAAACTAGATGACAGCTTTGAAATGCCATTTTTTTTATTTGAGACTTCTACATCATCAGTGTGATTTTTTTAAGCAATAAATTGTTTAAAAAAAAAAAAACAAACAAAACCCAGCTGCACGTCACTGAGCGCCAGTTGACTGCTGACTGGCTGACAGTTTACCAGGAACGCGAGCAGCATGAAAAATCATCAAAGATGGAAAATACAGCATGAAAAGCACAGTGACAGCAGTGGAAACTTCATTGTTTAGCACTTGGTTTCCCTTCAGCTCTTTGCGTGTTAGGACTTGGCTCTTCACCGCAGCTGATTGACCACAGGACAAACAAGTGCAGCCCGCAGACCGGTTGTACTGCATATTTTTGACACTGACCCCATCTGACAACAAACACTCTCTGTAGGTAGACAGGCTGTCCACGACTGCCCGCAGGCTGTCTTCGTGCTACCCCCGTTCAAGCGTAAAACCAGCATAAGCTGTCAGTGATACAGTACGTACCTTGTCCTCACTGACACACTTGTCCCGGAGCCACTGGTAGAGGATTTCATCTTTAAATGCGCCGGTGCTTCCCACAACACTCTGCTGGATGTTGGCGATGGTGGTGGCGTCCTTAACAATCTCAATCATGCCTACAGTGATGCAATAAAGACAGCGATGACACGCTATTTTGGATTTGTCAGGCTCACATGATCAGCCTTGGTTGTTATAAATGAGAGACACAGGATCTAATATGTTTTCTGTATCTCTGCAGGGAATAACCGACCTATCTTATTTCCAGTGGAGATGCAGCCGTACGGTAAAAGACAGAGATCCAGCGATTCGGTCTCCCAGATCGACTCCATGATCAGCAGAATCTGCAAAGAAGACAGACGGAGTGCTACAGAACTTTTCCTCCCATAACTCTCTCAGTCCTGTCTAAGGCTGAGCTGCTACACACCTGCAGGATGAGCATATCCTGTCTGAGATCATCACCGTCTTTGAAGATGATGCCTATGGGGTCTTTGGAGAGAGTGGTGGAGTCAGCCCGTTTGAACTGCAGCCACAGCGGCTTCTTCTTAGACGCCATCACTTTGCACTGCTCAATCTACATAAAGATAAACTGTTTTCATCAATAAATTCAGTCATTTATAGATACGATTCTGACGTCTCTGCCCAGAAATAAGCACTCATGAGAACTGAAAGTTGTTCTAATTTCAGTGTTTATTGCAGGGCCGTGTTTGTGTGTTTGCTCCTCACCAGCAGGGCTCCAGCTCTTAGTCCTGGATCATAAGGAACTCTGAAGCTCTCTGGCAGACCAGAGGACTGCAGATTCTCCAGCTTCTGACGCAACTGAAACACCACTGAAAAACACACACTTTGATTTCTTTACACGTCTTTTCAAGTCTTAGTGCAAATTAGAAGGTTTAGAATAGTCAGAGTAATATCGACACATCAAAAAAAAGAAAAGAAAAAAAAAAAAAGACACATCCGACCATACAGTACATACATGCAACCATGTATTCATACAACAGACATGCTTTAAACATGCTTAGATACAAATGCTGGTGTTAACCACAGAAAGTACAACCCAGAATAAACTAGTGAAGAACCTTTAGCAAAGAAAGGTAACCGTAGACGTTTAAAGCAAAACTTTGGGGTGCAGACCTCAAAAGTGTGATATTCTGTTGATAACAGAATAAATAAAACCAGTGTGGAAGAAAAAGTCAGCAGTTTCACTGTATAAGCAGGACCAAAGCCTTGGAGGGTTTGTATTTAAAACTGAAACCATCCATCCATCTTCTTCCACATATCCACTTTGGGGTTTGCAAGGGCACTGGAGCCTATTCCAGCTGTCATAAGACAAGAACTGAGCTTACATCCTGGTACCCCCCGTGCATACATTGCAGGGCTAACACAGAGAGACAACCATTCACGCCTAAACGCAATTTACTGTCACCAGTTAACCTAACAGGCATGTCTTTGGACTGTAGGGGGAAACCAGAGTGCTCTGAGCACATGCAAACTCCACACAGAAAGGCCGGCAGGTTTGAACTACAAGCTCTCTTACTGTGAGGTGACAGGGGCATCCACGAAGGAGTACCACTAAATTACTTTAAAAAATAACCAAATAATGCACGTTCATGCTACACGATGTAGGCTCATATCAGTGCTTCTGTTTCTGCTCCTCACCTTGTGGCGTAACATCATACTTGTCTGCAGACATGGTCTTGATCTCACGGGTGACTTTCTGCAGAGCCTCTGTCATATCCACCTGCAAGCATCAGGACTTTCTGTCAAAGATGTGTTCAAACCCAACCCCCCAAACACCTTTCTTCTTCAACACAGCCTGAACCTTTTTAGGCAGCTTTCTCATCATTTCATTAAGAAGTCTTCGGCAAAGCTCTTCTTTGGTCAGCTGCTTTTTGTTCCATTCTCTGTAAAGATTATCCCAAATTTGGACTCCGTAACACATGCTGCCACCAGTGTTGATTTTGCTGACCAACAATTTTTTGTCACAATTTTCATCAATGACTTCTTTTCCTCTGATGAAAAGAAAATGATAACTAAATAAAAGTGAATGCACGAGGACAGAAACTAGCGAATAAAAACGAGATGAAAATATTCTGAACGGAAAATTCCAATCAGAACTATTAAGTTGTCTAGAAAGGCGGGACAAGTTTGGAAGTGATCCAATCAGAAGTAATCACCATGTGCAGTGAGGTTAGACACGCTCATTTGATTTGCCCCCAGGATCAGTACAGCTGGTTCACACTGTGTCTCATGAAAACGTCACAAAATCTCAATGCTTGGGAGGAAGAGATGAGCAGACATATGGAAACATTTCACATGTGACATCAAGGAAAATTAAAAAGCTTTGAAAACCGTGTTAAGTCTACTCTAATTATGACTAAAACTACATTTAAATTTGCTGTCAAAGTTATCGATGGTTTCCACTAATTTTCCCTTCTTTAAGAATGGCGTCTTCACAGCCTGCCCTTCAGACCATGCGTATCACATTTTCACAGTACTATACAATTGTGGAAACATCTATAAATAGGGCGTGTCACCTGCTTCCGGAAGTCCTGCAGCATATTTTCACCACAGCCTCTGAGGTAGGCCTCCAGGAGGACAGCGTACCTCTGCTGGTAGTGCTTGGACTGAGCGATTTCACTCCGCAGGAACCAGAAGAGAAAATGACCGATACGCTTACTCTGCAAAAGAAAAACAAAAGGTGTTGTTTAACTTAACATTTTTTTGACTGCAGTTATTGTGCTAGTAAAACACACACACACACACACACACACACACACACACACACACACACAGAGCTGAGATGACATAAAACAGGCAGACACATGTCTGCTTACCCTCAGAGCTCTCTTCAGCAGGAACCTGACTAGAGCACTGTCATGGTAGGGCTCAAACTTGACTGCCTGCAGGACACACAAACACATAAACAAAGCAGCTAACATGATTTCTGATGACAGCACAATGTGTGCTCTACAACAAGCCTGTGTGACCTCTAGTGTTGTGCAATGCACAAAAAAGAAAATGAAACATTCTTCCTACTCCAAAGCACGTGGTGGCAGGCTTTCTAACAACATCATCTGGCAGGTGAAGTTAGCAGGCTGTGTGCACACATTTATACCAGAAGAACTGCCTTTTAACAGAGGCTACAGTGTGTTGGGAAGCAGTATGGACTGGCAGTAAAGCAAGTGCAATGAAAACACAGAAGTAACTGTGCTCCAACATAACTGCTATTTAAATGTTTAGAAAAAGAGGCAGCGAGTGGTTTAAAAAGGACTGAATCCCTTTTCTTTAGAATATGGTGAAGCATCATGGAAACAGTGTATTCTTTCACATTCACCCTACAAAGACTTTGACACATGCATGTTCTGGAGAATTTTGATGGTATAATGTATTCCACAGATCAGTGAGATGTCATAACTGCATTTAGGAAGATGTCTTTCTCCTAAAAGGTTCTTTTGTTGGCCACAGCTGACGACTGATACAGTATCGCTCATGCAAAGCTGACCGCAGAGTCAACTAAACTCACAGCATGAAACAGTGAATCAGACGGAGTGAGAGTGTAAATGCAAAAGAGGCTTGGTCATCTCGAGCTAATATTTATCCGCCCAGTCAAATGTTAGTGGTTACACATCTGAAATCAACAATAAACAGCTGTAACAGCAGCAGAGTGTGTGCTCATCAGCACCGCATCATAAACTCACAACAACACAAAACTTGGCAACGGCAATGTAAAGCAGGCAGTGTGTGTTTTTGTTCACCAAACAAACTGCCAGCGTAGTGTAGCATGTCTGCGCTAGGCTATGCTAACCAGCGTCACATAGATACCAGAGATCGCCTGAATCTGACACAGGAAACGAATGTCCAACTTTAAAGTGCAAACAGTCTCACATTATCGACACATCAACACAGAAACTGTAAAAGATCAACTTTAGCATTTAGCAACATTTTAAAAAATGCATTAGATTGATTGTTTTGTAAGCAAATGTGGCTTCAGCTGCCAAAAGAATACAGCAGGATACAAAATGTACCATCTGTTTCCTGGTTGTAGATGGAGGAAAGAAAAATACTCTGCAAGTACAGCAAGTGCAGGTATGCAAATGTTAGCGGCAGATAACAGCTGATTTTAATGCCGGCCCACGTCAGTCGATGACTCAGCTGATACTTTTACAGCCTTCTTCGATTACAATTGGGGACTCTCACATAGGGCGCCACTTTATTAGGTACACCTCACTAGTGTCAAACTGGACCCATTTTTGGCTTCAGAAGTGCCCTGATGATTCATGGCACAGATTCCTCTGTGCTGAGACCTTACTCCCTCCCTCCATCTTTAGCTCTGAATGCACATGTACAGAAAGGTAGGAAGGTCCTAGAAAAGAGCTGATGGCTAATTCTGTGACTGAAGTGGTTCTTACTCAGATTAACCAAATATTATTTATATTAAAATAAAAGGAAAAAAGACAGGGTGTACCTGTACAAGCTGGAGAAGATATCGGAGCACATCATCATCCTCCAGCGTCTCCAGCTTCCTGACAGCCATTGAGCGAACCTGTGCATCTGAGTAGTGGCAGTCAAGCAGCTGCATGGCCAGGCCAACATCCAGACCACTGCAAAGGAATGTTATGGTGAAAGGTGATACAACATTGATCCTAAACACAGTACAGTGGCAGTTTGAAACACTCTTGTACCTGGTGTCCCATGCGCTGCTGCGCTCCAGCAGTCGATGCGTCGCCAAAACATCTTCCTGTTTCCCCCATCTGACTGAGCCCAGCAGCTTTGGGTAGGCTCTAAGGGCAAGACATTAGTTATAAAATTATATTTTCAGTACTTTGGGGCAAAACATTACTTTATTGTCCATTTAATTTGAAAGGACAAATAAAGAAATAAATCAGTACCTGGGGTCACGCATACATTCGTGTCTAAAGTGCCACAGCAGCTCTTTGTCCTCAGGGCTGAGGGGATGTAGGGGATCGGTACCTACAATGGCCTCAAACTGCTTTTTCAAGTGGTTTGGCATCTCTCTCTGACCCCGCTCCCCTCCCTCTGCGTCTTCACCCCCAACAGCCCAGTCCCGGCCCACATCCCGGCTCTTGGGTAGCACCACAGGGTAGCAATATTTGTCCAGCAAAATGGCGATGGCCATGGAAGAGGCCTTGTCTGGGTTCGTGGCTGAGGTGAGCTTGTCCGCGTTGATGCTACTGCTGCTTTCCTCGCTCTTTTCTGGCATTTTCCACATGTGGAGGATAAACTCCCCCTGGCGGAGCAAGGAGCGGTGATCGATCAGGAGCAGGTTCACGTAGTACAGGAGACGACTCTTGGTCTTTCCTGAAAGCCGGGTGAACACACAGAATAAAGCATTGCTCTGCAGATTTTCAACATATGAAAGAACAGAAAGGGAGAGGACTTTACCATCAAGACAGCTGCTTCCTGCTGTACTCTCTTGATAAGAGCTTCCTTTGGAATTTGGGATCTGGGGTTGCTTCCCACAGACCACCTGGGTGGGAAACATAGAACCATTATGTAACAAAAGTACAATAGTTATAGCTTAATGATTATTTATTCTACCAACAAACAGAGAATGATAACACCTCCAGAAAGAAATTTCTTAGATTACCTGGAGGTTAAGGCATGCCCCCTTAGGCAGATCCTTGATCTTAATGTTAAACTCCAGCCAGCAGTTCCACAGCACTTCTTCACTGAAAGTTTTAGAGGTGGTTCTCTCCTTAAAAACGTAAAAATTAAAATAAAACACTGCTTTTATCACCCTCCAGCCTTTTTCAAACCCATCTATTTCATATATTTTCATGCTGCTTATACATTTGTGGGCAGAAGTCATCACGGACATGAATGTGAGGGTAATTTGGAGCTTCCAATGATTTCTTTGAACTGTTCTTTTTCTAAGGTGGCATACATCTTTAGTTTAAAAACAAGAAGTGAGTGCACAAATGTGAAATTCCTTTGGATTTTCTTTAATCCACCCTTTAAGTATACATAAAGTGTATAATATATCCAGCTCCTGCCACTAATATTTGGTTAAATGTCCCTTAGCAAGTTGCACCTGAACCAGGTGCTATTAGTAGCCAACAATAAATCTCGCTGTATATTTGCCTATTCTTCTTGCCAGAATTGGTAGAGTTCATTTAAATTGGTTGGTTTCCTGGCACAGACCCAGCATTTAAGCATAGTCCATGAATTTTGAAGAGGCTGAGGTCAGAGCTTTGCCAAAGCTGTTCAGGAAGCATAATGGGCCATTTCTAAACTACTGCAGATTCCAGGATCAGCAGTTTAAACAACTGTTAATGTAAGTACATGTTAGTTGGATGTCTTTACGTTTTACCAAGGTCTAGAAGAAGACCCAAACAGTCACCCTCAGAGGGTAGAAAACTGGTTTGAATGTTCAGAAACAACCCAGAAACAACCAAGGCTCAAGCTTGCCATAAACTGGAAAAGTGCTGGAACACCAGTTAAGTGAGTTTTCCAATTCCACAGACTGAAAGGCTTGTATAGTTATATTTAACTCATTCACTCAGTGAAGCAGTGGGCAGCCACCAATCCAGCACCCGGGGAGCTCAGTGGTACCTCAGTGCAGCCGTTGTATTTTCAAATTCAACACAAAACTGTTTTATGTAGTTTGTGACACAAACTATCTGCTAGCTAAATATGCAGTTGCTCTATTTTTTTTCTCTGGGTGAGAAAAAAAACATTAAAGTGTGACAGATGAAAGACAGGACAGAGGAAGTGACTATTTTCAAATGTTAGCAATGTTCATGCTACCAGTAGTGACAGTGCACTGAAGCACCCAATCTTAGGTATACCCTACCTGGCTAGTCTCATTTTAACCTCTGTTATATGCTAATTATTGGAAGAAGCATACACATAAACACAACAGTCACCTGAAGGTGCTTAATATTGTAAGTTAGAGACCCTATGAGGACGCACTTGGCGACATTGGGAAGGAAAAACTCCCTTTCAACAGGAAGAAACCTTCAGCAGAAGCGGAGGCTATCTCCCGCTGCCAGTTCGGGTAAGTCAAGACATGACCTGGATGCCTGAGAATCTGCATAGACCAAAACTGGATCACAGTCAGTTAAGGAAGTTAACCTCATAATAGTATTTGTCAGATAAATGCACTAAAAATGCTTCCAAAGCCACAACAAAATGATCAAAAGGTTAAGTTAATATGACTTGGTTTAGCTTTGATGAAGACCAGTAGGAAGCCAGTGGTCTAAGTTTAAGTTTAATGCAATTTAAAGACAAAATAAAGGGTAAACAAAGTGTAATTTAATCTATAGAGAATGCAGAGGGATCGACTTGGTTTTATGGCCGGGCTTAAATTGTCGTTGGAAAAAGTGTCGTTTTTGTCTCAATTACCTGAGCTAAAAGCTGTTGCCCGTGAAAGATGCTGGCCTCGATGTAGACAATAAACTCCGGGACTTTGGGGAGAGATGGGATGTCAATACCCAGCACCTTCACTCTGAACTTCCTGTTACAGTCCCACATGGAGATGGTGAACACCCGTTCATGGTCCTTCTCATCAATGGTCAGCTGCTCATGGGTGCCTGAGAGGGAAAAATCAAAAGACCAGGGTTACAAGGTTGGCCATGTGGAAAGAAAATGACTGAACAGCTTAGTTTAACTGCTTACCTGCAACTCCAGTGCAGTCATCAACTTGGGCCCAATCTTCCTTCTGGACCAGATCCAGATCGGGATCAGGAGGCATCTCCAGAACCAGGTGGATTTCCTCGCCATTCTTCAGGCACTGACGGATCCAGTTAAAGTTCTCCAGAGGCTTTTCTCCGTACAGGTACTCCTCCCTGTGGGACAGCGGCATGCTTACTCGCTAATGTAACGAGTAAAATAGTAATGCTGCTCTGTTTCTCTCAACTTGGCTCTCAGTTTAAGCCATCAGCGGCTTTCAAGCCCAACTCGACGGCACAGTTACCTGCCACACACCCGCAGCACAAAGTCAGTCTCACACACATTGTCGGGGATGCCCAGCAAAGCTCTTTTATTTGATGTCTTGGCAAAAAAGCTCGCCAACACCTAAACAAGATGGAAAACTTTCAGGAAACTGTACAGGAAATAGGCAGAGGAAACAGTAAAGATATACATGGAATTCATCACTGCACGTCTACCAGTGTTGGTGTGTCATCGATGGAGACTTTGATGGTCTGGCTGGCTGTCCCTATGTGGATTACCACCAGGATGTGGCCATTATTGATCTGAGAGGAGGAGCAGAACACAAAAAACAACTTGAAAGTCTAAATAAACACACACTAAGACATTTACTCCAACATTTGACCAACAGCTTGCTGACAAATGGTCAGTCATTTACGTTTTGATGCATTCTCAATCATCCAGGTAAGTAAATCTCCAAAAGTTGATTCTGTTCATCTGGACGTTGCGTTTTCAGCGGGAGAACCGTTTTGTCACTCATCCAAGTGACTTCTTCAGTCTCAGCTGACTGCAGGTTTCCCCAATCTTATAAACAGTACATTTGCATAATGACAGAAACCAGCCCACTGAAGGAACAATGGACAGGGAGGTCAGTTCCTTCATCATGATTATGCAAAAACGGCCAGAAGACAGAAGGATGCGACACGGAGGATGTGGACAAGTGGGTGAAGAATTTGTCTGACAGACAGCTCACCCAAACAGAGAAAAACATCCTTGCTAAAGGGTTGAATTTTGCTGTCACGCCAAGACAAATCCCGCTAGTGGAACTGATCACAGCCACAGAAACAACAATATTGCAGAAGTGGAAGCAGAGCAACTACGGACAAAGGTTTCGGCCTGTCGCAGCAATGCAAAGCTCCCAGCATCCAACATCACCATGGAGGAGAGGAAGGCACTCACAACAACAATGACAACAACATTATCATCCTTCCGGCAGACAAGGGTAGGTGCACAGTTTTGCTAAACCAGAAAGACTATCGTGAGAAAATTTTGTCACTGCTCAATGATGAAAATACTTATGAGCCCCTGAAACGAGACCCAGGGAGTGGCTACAGGAAGAGGGTGATAGACTGTCAGAAGCAGTTAGAATGAGACAAGGCTATTGACCGGACCTCATACCACAGGCTGTACCCAGGCGAATCTACACCAAGTCTGTATGGTTTACCAAAGATACATAAACAGGGTGCACCTTTAAGACCGATTGTCTGCATGATCAACTCTGTCACCAATAACATCTCTAAGTTTATAGCTTCGATCCTCAACCCGCTGGTGGGCAGCTCTGAACACCACATCCAGAACACCCTGGATTTTGTTGAGAAGGTGAGAGATGTTACCATGGAGGCAGATGAAACCATGGTCTCGTACGATGTTACATCTCTCTTCACTTGCATTCCAGTCATGGAAGCGTTTGAGGTAGTTCGTAAGAGATTACAGGATGACACCAACCTCAGCAACAGGACCACTCTCAGCATCGACCAACTGTGTTTGCTTTTGGAACTGTGTCTTCATTTCACCTACTTCACATACAAGGGTCAGTTCTACAGGCAGAAACATGGGTGTGCCATGGGTTCCCCAGTTTCACCCATCATGTCCAATTTGTACATGGAAGAAGTGGAAAAGAGGGCTTTGCTATCCTACCCTGGAACACCACCAAGTCATTGGTTCAGGTATGTGGATGACACCTGGGTGCAAATCAAATCTCAGGACGTACCACAATTCATGGATCACATTAACTCGGTGGATCAACACATCAAATTCACCAGGGAGGATATGAAAAGTGTCAGGTTAGCTTTCTGTGAGATTTCCATCAGTAATGGGGGACATCTAAAAGCTGATGTGTACCATAAACCTACACATACGGATCAGTATTTAAGGTTTGACTCTCATCATCCACTGGAGCATAAACTGGGTGTCATCAGGACGCTACAACACAGAGCGAACACCATCCCCACAGACACAGCGGCCAGAGAAGAAGAAGAACATCACATCAGGAAGGCCCTGAGTACATGTGGTTATCCCAGCTGGACTTTTGTCAAAGCTGGGAAGGCGCCAAAAGAAAGCTCCAGCCGATCCAGGAGAGAAGGACAACGGCCGACTAAGCGAAAACCTGTAGTGATCCCATATGTGTCAGGAGTACTGAAACAGTTGAGACGCATTTTTTCTAAACACCGCATCTCACTGGGGCATACATCGGGGAAACCAAACAACCTCTGGCGAAGCGAATGGCACAACACAGAAGAGCTACCTCATCAGGCCAGGACTCTGCAGTCTACGGACACCTACAGGCCAGTGGACACTCTTTCAATGATGAGGATGTTCACATCCTGGACAGGGAGGAACGCTGGTTTGGAGTCAAGGAGGCCATTTACGTGAAAAGAGAAAGACCATCTCTGAATCGAGGAGGGGGCCTAAGTACCCTTAGGCCCCCTCCTCTTTCGCCATCTTACAATGCTGTGATTGCAGCCATTCCCCAACTCTCTGTGAATGGTACTCATGGCCATTGATCAGTGGTCTTTGATCAATGGTCATGAGAATTTGCATAATCATGATGAAGGAACTGACCTCCCTGTTCATTGTTCCTTCAGTGGTGCTAGTTTCTGTCATTATGCAAATGTACTGTTTATAAGATTGGGGAAACCTGCAGTCAGCTGAGACTGAGGAAGTCACTTGGATAAGTGACGAAACGTTTCTCCCACTGAAAACGCTACGTCCAGATGAACAGAATCAACTTTTGGAGGGTCAGTCATTTAGTGGAACATAATTTCTAATTAAGACTAAACTGAGAAATTCATCAAACAGTTGAAAGTTCAAGTTCAGCCTGTTGATCTGCAGTTTTCTTGATGCACTATTTTCCTCATCTCATTCAAAAGCAAAACTCGCTGCTCTCATTCTCTGCCCTGTTCTCCAAGCAAATCACTCCACAGTCAGTGTTTTTGAATGAACTTTGAATGAAGAGCCTGGGGTTTCACACTGGTAGTAATACGCTCCAGGATCCAATCACCTGTCATTACAATCACACAACTAGGAGGCAAATAGGTGTATACAAGGCTAGAGGAGGTGGTTTCTGTAGCAACAAACATCCCCGTCTATCCTGTAAGCTCAGGCTGGTGAAGAAAGTGGCTCTTTAGTGAACTTAGTACTCCAAGTGACACTTTTATGTGTGACTAAAGCTATATCAGTCATCAGCGCAAGCACAGATTTTATAACTCAAGAAGAAGAGAGAACAGGCAGATGAAGCATGGAGGTAATATTTTTTTTAGGTTTCAAAATGAATTATTATGACTAAAGCAGAAGCTGTAGCAAAGGTTGGGCCATTTTTTTTTTTTTAAATAACCTAGCCCGTTTTTCTTTTCTACTTTATAATTATAGGAAAACGTCTACATCATTTTGCAGCGGCTTTCATTTAAGTCTGCAGGGCTTGGAGTTCTGGGTCAAACCTTGCATATACATATAAGTCATGTTGAACTGCAGTAATTAAAGCTAACAGTGCTAACTGTGTTATACTATTATAAACACACACACACCTTGGAGAGCAGGTGCTCAGGCAGAGGCTTGCGTGTCACCCAGGGGTCCATGGAGTAGAGCTTTGGGTCGCGTTCGGACAGCTCTATGCGTCGTGGGGTCAGCAGCTTCCTGCGCGTGAACTCCAGCTCGTCGTCATGGACGTTGCTGACGTCGGTTACGTCGTAGCCAATCAGGTAGTTCAGGTAGCGCTGGTACTCCACAGACTCCTGTGAGGGCTGTGGGCGGGGCACTAGCTGAATCCGCCCCACATCCTTCTTCAGAGCTTTTGAAACAAACAAACAAATAAAAAACAAACACATGATTTTTACATCACCGCTAAAGACCAGCTCAGACTCTGATTGCAGGTAGAAGTGGGTCGTGGTACCTCTCCAGTAGCGAATGCAGTCTAGCGTCTGGAAGACCTGGTGCTTGTCGTAGATCTCGCAAACGTTGCCCTTCTTCTGGTACAACAGGATGCAATGGTCAGGAGAGAAGCGCTGGTAGAACTCAGGGCACAGGTTCGAAGTCACTGCCTTCATCCACACCTGGGCTTTCACCTGCGAACGAGGCGCAGTGAGGATTTTTAACATCTACAATAGACGGTACGCGGGTCTGAGGAGAAAAGGAGTGAACAAGCCGGACCTGTTCGACAGTCCAGTTCCCAGCCACGTCCAGCTGCAGAGTGTCGGGGCCACTTCCACCCCGCGCAGCTGTGGGCAGCACAAACTCGACAGCGATCTGATCCATGGAGGTGGAGCAGGACGAGGTTATGGCTTTCTTTCTCCTCCTTCTTCGGCTTTCTTCTCGTGGTACTTGAGACTCTTCGTCACTCACCTGGATCTGCTGCCTGTCCATCGCCTAGCTTGAGGAGGATGAGCACATGGAAATAGGAAAAAAAAATCCAACGCGCTGGTGTCATTAATTTGTGATGAGCCCTTCCCTTCAATAAACTCTGAAATTGGAAACATGCTGTGTTTCCTGCTGATGCTGGAAGCTGAGACAGGCCACGATTGGCTGGTGAAAATATAAAATACCAAAGCATCTTTGAAGACAGACGACTCAGAGCCATCCCAGTATCAAGCATCGTCCAGCAACGCCTCCTCATGTCAGCAAAATGTTGTGTCAGCAAATTTACCCAGATTAACAAAGACTACAACTTCAGACTTCTTTTTTAAAACTTATTTTCCATCTATTCACATCATAAATTCAGTTTACTTCTCTTTTTTTAAAATCCAGTTTTAGATTGGCATACTTCCTAAAACTTGGTATCAGAAAAATTCAGTCAGTCAGTGCAGAGGCAGATGCAGCAATCAGCCCACAGACTTTCAATGTTTTACTGACACCCCCCTCTCTCTCTCTCACACCCACACACACACACACACAAACAAACACACACAGACACACACAGCTCTCTATAATTAGACCTATACAAGCATAATACACTTTGCAATCTAAATGTTACCTCTAACCACACTTCAGAATCAGACACAGAAAATAAACACACTGAGGGCGACTGCATGTACTGACACCGCTTTTGGGAAAGTAAAGATTTACCAAGACGGCATTATTCATATACCTCACTAATAACTAAATACTTTTTCATCTTTTTACCCCTTTTCTTTCAAATCATCTTCACTGGCTGACGTGTTCAGGATTAAATGGCTGGAGTTTCCCTTCTGCTTCTGTCACATCAGCAGAGGAAGCTTTGAAAAGCAGGAAGCAAAACTCAAAACAACATGGATGTGATTACAAGTGGCTTTAGTGACAGTCTGCTGTTTTGACGACTGTGACATAAACATTTAAAAACACTTTAAAAGTGACCGTGGGGCATCTACTGGTGGGGATAGTTCAGCCTGTATTTATCATGACCACAGCCGAGCAGGGTTAGCCTGTGGTGTAACGGTACAGCTGCCGCAATAATCGAAAGGAGAGGCGGTAATTCTGTAAAATAAAATTTAACCAAGGCGGACTCACCAATGAACGAAGATGGCAACGAAATCCGGAGCTTTGGACAAAGGTTTCGGCATTTATGCGGAAGGAAGAGACCACGGAGCAGGGTAAAGGATACTTTCAAGCTAGTGTGCACAGTTTGGGGTTAAGGAAACGCGGCGCTGCTACTCAGAAACTTTGTCAAACTCTCTGGCCAACTTTTGCCCAGTCAGAGTCACACCGACACTTCCGGCTTCTCTCCAAAATAAAATACCATTACGCGACACCATGATCTCATAGACCAGTGTAGAAAGTTATTATGTATAATATATACAGTCATTGACATAGCCCGGCCAAGCTGAACACGCTTTCTGCAAAATAAAACAAAAAAGGGTAAAGCATTTAAATATTAAGGGTAAATTAAAAAAATATTTTTTAAAAGGGCAAACTAAAGTGAAGGGATGTTTAGAGGGAGCATTTAAGAGCTATAAAGGCAATATTATTATGTATATTTATTATTTTTATTATTATGCATACTTGCATAGTTCCCTAATTAAGTTGGTGCTTTCTGGCATCAGCATCATGCCTGATCCGATTCTGTAGAACTGCCGTTGTTCACTGCCCTCTGGCGGCTACAGTAGGAAACTACATCACTACCAATACATGCGCTCGTGAGAGGTTTAAGTAATACATTTGTGAAGGAATAAGGGCAAAAATAACAAGATCCGAATTTTACGAATATAATATGTTGAGCTACCCACTGTCGCTGTGACTCCATTCTGAATGACGGAAGAGCCGAAAGTAGCATATTTCTAACTGAAGAATGAATTCTATTGTTAGATAAAATTCATATTTAATTTCCGTTTATCCTCGTTTGATAGATCACAGCGATTGTTAGTGGTTTTCTACATTTATTTATGTTAGTGTTTTATTAATTTATTGTGAAATATTTGCTGGAAATGTGCATATGTAACTAGATCTAACTTAATCTATCGGGCTTGCTATAAGTCCCCGTAACCACTAGAGGGTAGTGACTGACAAAATTGCATATCAAATACCTAGTGCCAGCTGCAGTCACGCAATACTTTTTTAAAAATAAATAAATTTGTTTAAACATGTACTTTCCACGTGTTTTACTAATGACGTGGTCACCTCACTGTTTTTACTGAGTTCTGCATGTAGTGCTCTCAAAGTTATGCTCCTAAAGCTCAACTGGTTTGATGAGCTTGATGTTTCTGGGTCTTGCTCAAACTAGTACGCTGATGTGTATTCACTCATTTCACATAAAGATAACATTGGTTGCCCATATTTGATTTGTAAAAACAGTCGCCAAAACGGAGAATATCACACAGCAAATTCTGAAATCTATATGTTCGGCTTTACATAGACATCTATAATTACAGTAAAGACCTATTTAATCACTTCACACAGAAGTTGCAAACTTTGGTGAAAAAACAAACAAATAAAAAAACGGGTGTGGGACAGAAACCTTAACCAGGCAACATGGCGCCCCCCAGTGTTTTTGTTGCACTGCATCTATTAGAACTGAGCTGAAGGCTGTTTGACCGCCGATGTTCGTAGTTATTTTACAAAAAGACACTTGAGTCAAGCATACGACTCCTGTTTCATTTTTAGAGTGCTATTGTAAAATTGTGCTAATGGAAATGACTTTCTATTTAGCTTCACATGTAAAAAATAAAATAAAATAAAACAAATAAAAATGAAAAGTAGACATGATACATTTTTAACAAATTTTTTTTTCTTTTTTTTTTGTGCGGGGATCACAATGTACAAAACCAGCTGGAATGGAATTGACCAATGAGCGCAAGAGAAGTTGCGGATTGACGTCGATTCCGACCAATAGCACAGTTTGTGAAACTGTGTTTATACCTACCCACTTTTCCGTACAGGGAGACTGTTTTGGTGAGTTAAGGAAAGTTCATTGAAATAGTTTATATGTTTAAAAGCGTTGAAATGAAAAAGCGACTCCACAACTTAATTTGTTTCTCCTTGAACTAGGCGTCGGAGCAACAGCGTGAAGCTGACACCGTGCGTTTTTTGTCGTAAAATACATTTGCGCCGCTCGCCCCGTAAAGCTTCATTGTTGACGTTTGTTGTTTTGTTGTAATGTCTTTTGCGCAACCGTGTAGCTCGTCCATTTTCATCCATTTAATGGCATTTTCACACCCCGAACATGTTTTGAGAATGTATTCGGTGCGTTTTAATAAAACCCGAGATGTTTTGGCTGCTTTTTTGTCGAAGTACAAACTCAATTTTATCGACAGCTAGTTTCGATACAAAAGGCTCGGGTGACGCGTATCAAAACGTTGACATTTGTGGCATTTAAGGGCAGTCCGTGACGTAACGCTATTGCGTTAGCTTTGGGTGATTTCATTTCTTTGCTTTTTATTCGTTTTGACGACTTTCTTCAACTCTTATTATCGCTCCCTTTCTCCGTATTGAATGAATGGGCTTTTTGTGCGCATGCGTCCAGGAACGAAGTTTATAAACAAGACGTCACATGATTATGAAATTATAAAACAGATAAAAGAGAAGCACGTTCTCTTCGGGGTCTGCTGTAGTTGTCGTCTTTAGTCCCTCTGGTAGTGAAGTGGAACGGGTCTAATGTGTCTATAGTAAACTTGTTCATGAGAGGGGAATAGCAACCAGGCTACTGTTCCCTATGCCACCGCAAACCATTTATAGCCTATACATTACAGCTCAGTTAGGGATTATGTTTCTGTGTTTGTGTGTGTGTGTGCCTGCGGCTGACCCATGGGGATTGGGAACATGGCTAATGCAGATTCAAGTGTATAGATTAGCCTTAATTCTGGGTCATGTATCTGAGACTCATGTAAATCACTCTGTATGTTTTAGTGCCTGGACATCATGGTGTGGGAGGTGGTGACTCCAACTGTGCTGTCAGGTCACTCTAAATGTCACCAAGTGCCGGAGCCCGAGCCTCAGGCTGAGGACACAGGTAACCACTGATTATAGCAGTTTGTTAAACATGCTTCTGTGCTATGATGAAGCCGTCAAAAAGCCTCACAAAAATAAATACAGTGGGGCAAAAAAGTATTTAGTCAGCCACCGATTGTGCAAGTGCCCCCACCTAAAATGATGACAGAGGCCAGTAATTTGCACCAGAGGTACACGTCAACTGTGAGAGACAGAATGTGAAAAGAAAATCCATGAATACACATGGTAGGATTTTTAAAGAATTTATTCATAAATCAGGGTGGCAAATAAGTATTTGGTCAATAACAAAAATACAACTCTATACTTTGTAACATAACCTTTGTTGGCAATAACAGAGGCCAAACGTTTACTATAGGTCTTTACCAGGTTTGCACACACAGTAGCTGGTATTTTGGCCCATTCCTCCATGCAGATCTTCTCCAGAGCAGTGATGTTTTGGGGCTGTCGCCGAGCAACACGGACTTTCAACTCCCGCCACAGATTTTCTATGGGGTTGAGGTCTGGAGACTGGCTAGGCCACTCCAGGACTTTCAAATGCTTCTTACGGAGCCACTCCTTTGTTGCCCGGGCGGTGTGTTTTGGATCATTGTCATGTTGGAAGACCCAGCCGCGTTTCATCTTCAAAGTTCTCACTGATGGAAGGAGGTTTTGGCTCAAAATCTCACGATACATGGCCCCATTCATTCTGTCCTTAACACGGATCAGTCGTCCTGTCCCCTTGGCAGAAAAACAGCCCCATAGCATGATGTTTCCACCCCCATGCTTCACAGTAGGTATGGTGTTCTTGGGATGCAACTCAGTATTCTTCGTCCTCCAAACACGACGAGTTGAGTTTATACCAAAAAGTTCTACTTTGGTTTCATCTGACCACATGACATTCTCCCAATCCTCTGCTGTATCATCCATGTGCTCTCTGGCAAACTTCAGACGGGCCTGGACATGCACTGGCTTCAGCAGCGGAACACGTCTGGCACTGCGGGATCTGATTCCCTGCCGTTTTAGTGTGTTACTGATGGTGACCTGTGTTACTTTGGTCCCAGCTCTCTGCAGGTCATTCACCAGGTCCCCCCGTGTGGTTCTGGGATCTTTGCTCACCGTTCTCATGATCATTTTGACCCCACGGGATGAGATCTTGCGTGGAGCCCCAGATCGTGGGAGATTATCAGTGGTCTTGTAAGTCTTCCATTTTCTGATGATTGCTCCCACAGTTGATTTTTTCACACCAAGCTGCTTGCCTATTGTAGATTCACTCTTCCCAGCCTGGTGCAGGTCTACAATACTTTTCCTGGTGTCCTTCGAGAGCTCTTTGGTCTTGGCCATGGCGGAGTTTGGAGTCTGACTGTTTGAGGCTGTGGACAGGTGTCTTTTATACAGATGATGAGTTCGAACAGGTGCCATTCATGCAGGTAACGAGTGGGGGACAGAAAAGCGTCTTACAGAAGACGTTACAGGTCTGTGGGAGCCAGGGATTGTCCATGTTTGAGGTGACCAAATACTTATTTGCCACCCTGATTTACGAATAAATTCTTTAAAAATCCTACCATGTGTATTCATGGATTTTTTTTTCACATTCTGTCTCTCACAGTTGACGTGTACCTCTGGTGCAAATAACTGGCCGCTGTCATCATTTTAGGTGGGGGCACTTGCACAATCGGTGGCTGACTAAATACTTTTTTGCCCCACTGTAAAAAAGAGAGGTCAAGATCTAAATGTCTCTTACCCTGGTTCTGCTGGAGGTTTCCTCCTGTTAAAAGGCAGTTTGTCTTTCCCACTGTCACCAAGTGCTTGGTTTTTTATATTATTGTAGGATCTTTACCTTGTGATATAAAATGGCTTGAGGGGATTGTTATTGTGATTTGGTGCTGTATATGTATAATGAAATTGGACTAAACTAAATTATTTAAAGCCCCGTCAAACCGTTAAAGCATGTGGTGACTCTGCTGTCACCTTCAGAAATGATGATGGATGCAGATGGAGACCAATCACATGATTCGCTGCGCTGTGACGAACACTTCCCCTCCTCGCCCGGATTCCCCACCAGTGACAGTTACATGGAATATGGTATGTAAGACACGAGGAAGCAGCTTGCGGGCTTCAGCTCTTATCAAAAGGAATTTAACCTTTTCTAATGTCTGTTTACTTCTCCTAGATGACCTCCCAGATCTACAGGAGGTTCGAGAGGAGACGGAGTCAACAGCATCACCTGTGTACCAGGTGGAGTTGGCTGTGTCACACCAGGAACGAAACACGCAGACACACAGACCAGAGGCTCCGGACACACGCTGGCTGACACAGCTAGCACACATTGCCACTGGACCTCAGAGTCCACTGCTACAGGAGCCTCCTGACAGCAGGTAGGTACATGCCTCTTAAACAAAGCTTGAATACTTTACTGAAGGTACAAATAACTGGAAGTGTGTATAGTCTTAATTTGTCTTGTAAACAAAGTGAAGTGATTCACAGCACCGTGACATTTAGTGACTTCAAGCAACTAGGCTCAAAATAAACTGTCATCACATGAAGTAGGCGGAACCCGAGATCAATTTTTCTCAACTTTCAAACACATTAGAGGGTTACCTGTGATACATCTGTGCTGAATCTAGGTTATGGTGTAAGTTATGGGATAGTGTTTCAGAAGGGTTCATGGTTATGATGTACCTATAGTGTATATTTAACACATAAATATAAGTCCCTCTGTAGATGACAATATTAGACATTTCTGGTCTCCCTCACATCATACAGGGCCAATAGTAGAAAAAATGTCTGAAAACAAGTGTAGAGTTGTCTCAAGTGTGAGCTTTTCACTCACAGACATTACTTGCACATTTGCTGGCATAACTATTTGAAACGCTGCAGCTATATTAATATGACAACCCATCCCTGTAACAATATATTATCCCCTTTAAAGGTAAAGTATGTAAAATATGACCACTAGATGTCAGTAGATTGCACATTGCAGTCAGATAAGTTTTGTTATCCTAACTACAGTGGCCCCTGTGTGGCAATCAACTCTGGCTGCCATTCATCAGTAGTGAGTGCAGGTCAGTCTGCTGTTTACCTCAGCTAGTGTCCACATCTGTGTACTCTGGAGGAGGCTGTAAAACCTTGAGGAAAGAGTCTGATACGAGTCAGTGAGTCTGAGAAGCTCAATTCTGTCCGATAATAACTGTACAGAGCCTCAAATAATGTGGGAATGTAATTTTAAAAAAGTTTATCAGAGGGAAAGATGTTAGGTCACTTGAGCCTAACATTAAATGGAATAATGTTAGTATATAACCAGCTGTGGTTGTTGTCTTGCCGGCTCATTGTTAGTTGTATGGAAACAAGAAGGTCACATGTCTAACACGCACAAAAATGTTTATTAAAATGTTAGAGCCTTGACATGACCACCTCAAGCCTCTTCTCCTGATGAGGTGGAAATAAGGGAGGAGAGAGAATAATGTACAATTGTTAAAAGATCATATATATAGTTTGAAAGAGAAACTTCTGATCTTTAAATTAAAAGTAACTTATAAGGCATGCAACATATGTGGCCGTTCTCTAGCATACATAAAACAGTAAGGCAGAAGCACGATGTCTTTCTCCACCACTGTATGGCAGGGCAACATGGTGGCTCAAAGTGGTGTGTTCTCCTTTGTATTTGTAATGTATTAAGTTTATGAGAAGAAATCAGTTTTTTAAGATATAATTACACATTAATCAGTGTATATTTATGAATACAACTTTTTTTTTCTATGAAATAACTTCAACAGTTTACTGACTGTACCTTAAACATATATGTATATAATTTATTACAACGAAAAAGTGTGTCAGAAACAGGCTTTATTCTCTTTTGGTTGTATTATGAAGAATGTAAAATTCTCCTCCAAATTTAAACAAATCACATTTCAAAAATCTCTTTTCCACACGTGAAAAGTACTGAAGCAGCAAGTGAAGCAACAGAGAATGGTTTATTGTTTTTAACCAGAGAACATAGAAACAAAACTAGCGCCATCTCCTGGGGAAATCTGGCACTGCACATGTATTAGTGAAACATTTAAAATACAATTGGACTTACTTTTTTCATTGTTATAACCTCATCAAACACTTAGTTTTTTTCTATAGTTTCTTGTTTGGTCACATGACTTTTCCCAAAATGAGGCAGTCTTTCTAAGACACTTCAGCTTCAAACAGGGGATATTATATAGTCTATGCCTAATATTTCTACTTGTGGCACACAAGTTGCTGACATTAAACATACCAAAAATTACAGCTCGTGTTGACAAGTAGAAAAACTTTAGCACCACATCTGAGTGACAACAGCGAGCTTCAGAACATCATCTTTATTACACAATTCTTTGTGTCCTTGAGCCCTCTTTTAGCAACACGTAAGTGGACATTCTGAGCATTTACAATCACAAACCTCTCTTTTTGCAGTTCTTCTTCAGTCTGCATCCCGAGCAGCAGCAGTGATCTACATTCCTACGCTCGGCCTCCTCCTCCTCTCCCTAGCAGCACCCTGTCGTCCCTCAGAGGTCACGGCAGGGAGCGTCAGCGCTGCAGGGTAGAGCCTTCTTATTTCCTGTGCTTCAATACCACCCACAGTCAATTATGAAAACTCACTTACACCACTGCTTTTATAATTGCATACGTTTAATACAGTCGTGTTTTTTTGGTGAAACCTCCAGAGCTTTTCTGGCTTCTTACAGCATGCATTGATCCTGATGATGCTTCTGTATCTTTCCACAGACAAGCAGTGAATGTGGCTCTGCAGTATCCACCAGATCTTCTCTGTCTGATGATGAAGACATGGGCTGGAGTTTTTCCTGCCCACCCACTGCCTGGCACTGTTTTCTCAAGGGTACGTACAACACTTACACACTCAGTCAACATGGACTGACTGAGTTCTTTCATTTCACAGTAGCTCACTGCTCCTCTCTGTCACCAGGAACTCGTCTGCATTTCCACAGCAGCTCAAATATAGAGTGGCGGGAAGCTGAGGACTTGGAGTCTGCTGAGGAAGACTCTGCTGATGAGGAGCAGTCTAGATTTCTGAAGGTACGTTAAGCAAGCAGCAGACTGCTGGGAGCGAATGCATAAAAAGAAACAAGCAGGGATCCACCAAAAGACATCACACAGTGAGGTAAAAATACCACTTGTTCTTCTGCAGAGTTATGGCTCTGAGGGTCTGCAGCTGGTGGAGCATGCAGAGATTGTGTTGTCTGGTCAGGCTGTTCTACAACTGACCTTTGACCCCGGCACATTTGGATATATCCCCCTGACTGCCCGCTGCCAACTCGATCACCCCTTCTATGTCAAAAACAAAGGTACAAGTGTGGTCAAGGTTTAAAGAGACTAAACAGCATCAATGACTCTGCAGACATTTCATCCTCCTTTCTGTCGTCAGGCTGGTCATCCTTTTACCCCAGCTTGACTGTGGTGCATTATGGGATACCATGTTATGAAATGGAAGTGGGAGATGTTTGCCTGCCTCCAGGACACAGAGACGCCAAGCACACAGAGGATTCTCCAGTCTTTGACACATTTAAAAGGTAAAGCAGATGTTTGCAGTGTCATGCTTAAATACAGTGTTATGCGAAAATGACTCAGTACTAAGGGAAAGGTCTTAAAACAGTAATCAAATGCCCATATAGAGGCTGTGGTTTGGGGTGAAAAAGAGGAAAAATAGTCTTGCTTGAACCAGCTAAGCCTAAAACAAACACCACTTAGTTTCAAATCAACCTCTGTTTGTCTCATACTTAGTTATGATTTCACTCCTCTGGACTCCTCGGCGGTTTACGTATTGAGCAGTATGGCGAGAAGGCGACGCGCTTCCCAGTCCAGTGGGGGAGCTGTTTCTCCAGACAGAGACGTGCTTCAAGGTCCTGCACTTCAAATCTCCTGAATTATTACTTACTCACTGATACCGTTCAGTTTGCAAGATGCAAAAATCCCTGAAAAAAAATTTCATGTGAACCCTGTTTTGAACCCACAGATGTGCACAGTCCCAGCCATTCCCACGCCACTCAGCAAAAGCCCTCCAAAAACCAGCTGCTCAGTACACAAGGAGGCAGCAGCGCCACACCCACTAAGTGCAAGCGGCCAATGAATGCTTTCATGCTGTTTGCCAAGAAGTTCAGAGTGGAGTACACGCAAATGTACCCGGGCAAAGACAACAGGTGGGTGCATGCCATGGTTGTTAGCGTGGGTGTTGTGTAGGAGTAATCAGGTGTGTGTGTGTTAGTAAATGTGTGCGTCTGCTCTGCAGAGCCATCAGTGTCCTCCTCGGTGAGCGGTGGAAGAAAATGCGAAGTGAGGAGCGTCGCGTGTTCACCCTGCAGGCCAAAGCACTCGCAGACGAGCAGAAAAGACTCAACCCAGACTGCTGGAAACGGAAACGAACCAACTCTGTAAGTACACACATGCGCGTGCACAGCTTCACCCACTGTTTTGTACTTCTGCTTCATCCTGCCTCTTTGTCTTGCAGGGCTGTCAAGGAAATTAAGGCTACAGAAAAGAAAAGAGTACAACTTCCAGAGCCTGTTGGAGTGTACACACACACATACACGCACTCACATACACACATTAAAAAAAAAAGAGCTATGCATAACCGAATATTGCGCTTTAGTTCTATATTTGTTTTGTCTTGATCTCCTAAATCCCTGAATCCTGTTATAGTAATGCAAAAAAAAAAAAACCCAAAAAAAAAACAGCTGCCCCTGGTGAACACCTTGGGCTGCTCTCAACAAACATCACTTTCCTTTTTCTTGCCTTTCAAAGGTGCTACTTATAAAATCTTGAAGTGCTATAAATCATTATTTCTTAATAGGAATTAGCAGAGGTGTCAAACATCGCCTTTTTTTTTTTAATGCTGCGGAACGCCCGTAGTGTCTCCTGCCGGGGACCGGATATTTTTCCAAAGAGATGAACGGATTTTAGCTCCAATGAGCAAAGTTCATCTCTACACATGATTCTTACATCAATGTGATAATATCCACAAAAAAAGAAGAGATTCTGATGATCTTCAGTTTCTCACACTATGCTTGAAACAGGTGGAAGTTGTGGTGCTTTTAGCCAAAGTAGAGAATGTAGCTATTTTTCCAAAATTCTATATTGTACAATAAGAAATATACAATTTATTTTATTGCCTGTATTACTTGTATTTGGACTCAGTGTTATTGCACAAGACTACATATGTTAACTTTGCTTTCATTTATCACGTAGCATTTAATAATTAAACACCACAAACTCTTAAACAGGGGCCTGGGTTTTATTCACCTCCCCACAAATTAAATGTGGCCTTTTTTAGCAGCAATAATAATAATTTGCTGTATTTTAGTGAGTCTCCAGTAGTGCTTCAGTTTTTCTCAGTAAGGGTTCCTCGTGGAGTTGTTATGTAAACAAATGTGTTTACATTTGGCGTTAGTCACCTAAACCTGCCGTGTCATTTGGAGGACTGTGCATCACGTCACCCTTGTGATCACGTGACAAACCAAGAGACCGCATAATATCATTTGAATTCATCAAGTTGAAGTGATGAAGGGAAAAATAACCATTAAATGGCAACCCAAGATAAAGCTCTTTCATCTTTGAGGTTAACAATTCTAGTGGCCAACAATGGAGGTAAAGAAAACCGTTGAAATGTGGTGGTGCAGTAACTCTAGGTCATCTAAAGAGGGTCATCTGTGCGCTGATCCACCAGCAACCAGAAACAAGTTGCTTTACATGTAGATGAGGCTTAAAACTCTACAGGGAAGCTTTAAAGAACTCCTTGAATCCCTCACTTGCCCAAAGCTTTTATTTTGAAATAAGAAATGTATTTAAGGAAGTAGAACCACACTCTAATTGTACTTTGAATTAATTGACGATGACTTGGACAGTAAATAATCCCACTGCTTAAAGTTAAACTTTACCTGTGACTACTGGTGGCTTGACTCCTTGTAAAAAAAATAAATAAATAATAATAATTAATTAATAAAATAATAAATTAATAATACAAATATATACATATATATGTATTCTAGCCACTGTCAGGCAGGTAGTGTGCACACTGAGAAAAATTATGACATGCCCATTGATTAACCGCTACTGTGAACATTCGGTGACGCTAAATGCCAAGAAATCATCATGAGCAGTCGATGTGATCAGAAACAGGAAAATGTACGATGATGAGGTTTTGTGGTGTATTTTAGTCAGGATGTTTTGTTTTTGGCAAAAATAAACAACTTTGTGAATGTGTTTACATGCACATTGTAAAGAGTAAAGAAGGAAGGAAATTTTACATTATTGTGCTCTTAAAATTTAGATTCTCAAAGACGAAAATGGGAAAGGAAATAAAGCAGCCCTGAGCCCTCACTGATAGTAGGGAATGCTTGCCAAAGGCACTAAGAATAATTCTGATATACAATCATAAGCATTAAAAAAAACAAAAAAAACTAACAGTACTGTTCCTCTTACTAAATAACTGAAAGTGAAACACACGTCTCAGTTTGGAAAACTTTCCATCTGAAACGCGAGACCCGGGGCTGAATCGTCATACCTTAATAAAAAAAAACAGGAGATATTCCCCGTGTGCATGTAAACACACCCACTGCTAGAAATGTTTGGAATTCAACAGGTGTATGGGAACTCAGCTGTGTGAGGCTTTAGAGATGTCACGCAATTATTATGAGAGAGTGGGTTTGTGTAGATTTGCTATCCAGGCAGAGTGCAGGAAGGGTGGGCACTCTTAACTCCCACTGCACAACGAGGTTTATTCTTAATGCACTATATACACTTTATCTACTAGTTTTTTTTGTGACTGCTACAGTATAATGTGTAAAGATAAACATTAATATGATCATATAGAAATCTATATTTTTGGTTTTGACTTAATCTTTGGTAACTTTTCGTGGTTGTGCTTTGGATTATTTGACTTTTTGTCTTTGCCATCATGTCATGTACAGGTCCATCAGGGGAGACAATGCAATACAGTGTATTATAGTCAAAATAAAAGTGTGATAAACATGTAATTCTCCATGTCTTTACTTCTCTTTGAGTCCAATAATAATAATTTGAAAAGACGAGAAGATGTCTACAATAAAGGTTTGAACAAATCTTTAATCTTGTTGCATTATACATACAGCACCAGTTCATAGCTGGAGATAAAGGTGTAGACATTAAGCTGCTACTGTAATTATAGAGATAAAAAGAGATGCCATTTCATTAAAACTATAAACATGATCAATTTTTCCAGGCTAAAATTATCAAATAGAATCCACACAGTTATATATATATATATGTATGTGTGTGTGTGTGTGTGTGTAAAGAACTAGAAAATCACTTTTTGTAGTAAAATAGAAAATATGTAGAGGTACAGTATAAACATACAGTAATTTGGCCTTTAAAGTATTCTGGGATCTTTACACATAAAGACTTTTTATTCCAGTTAGGACTGCTCTGAGCGTGTTCAGCTGCGGTCTCTGTGATTTACACCAGAAAGAGATTCACAGGTTGGCTAAATGTGTCTGATGCAATAGAAAATACTTGGACCCTTTTAGAAAAATGGAAACAGTCACAGCAAATGCTACCAAGAATTTCATTGCCAGCCTGTGCCACTGAGTATTAACAGAACGTTAAGCCTCCCAAAATATCAAGAATATGGGCAGTTTCTATTACTTAATCCCTTGTCTTGTTTCACAGCAGTGAATTTTTACAATGTGATGGCAAAAAAAAAATTCTTATCTCTGCCTACATCTATAAGAAAATAAGAAATGTCATCTCTTAAGATTTATTTTCAAATGGATTTTGAGCCGCGCATCACTTTAAATCCCAGTTTTGATCTTTTTTGTTTCTTTTTTTCCTTTTTTAAACAAAACAGCTGAAACTGATGGCATTTTTTTTAACGAGATCAACAACACAGGGGATCACCTTTAAGAAAATAGATAAAAACACCTCACCAGGATTTTGGCATATTAGTCACACAAAAAAACCCCAAACAAACAGGTTTAAAAGTACAATAACGTGACGTACAAAAGGCACTGGGTACCATGGACCATGGAGCCAGTTGCAAGGTGACGTAAACGTTAAAAAAAACGAGCAGTTGCTTCAGTTCTCACCAGTGAGGCCTCGGAAAGGTTTGGCTTGTAAGAACGTGATTCTAATTAAGGATACGTGGTAGTTTAAGCCCCAGAATGTGCTGGTTAATGTGCAGTGCATTTGATATTTTGCAGGGAAACGGAGGGTTGTCTTGCATTGTTTCCCTTTTTAACAATAAAGTAAGAATCTGCACTTTATCTACATTTATCGGCATTTCTACAATTCCATTTTGCCTGTGCATTTCTCTAATATTGATTTCTTTTCTCTTAGAAGGAAGGTGTAACCTATGACGGTAATAAAAGAATATACTAATAAAATGAAAGAAACAATGGATAAAAGAAACATTAATAGACAGATTGAATTTAATTATAAGGGATCTGTCATTAGAAATAAACAAAAAAACTTCATGCTGACCAGTGTCAGATACAGACATGGAAACTTTCTTACCACTCTCACCTAATTCCAACTATCCATCCATTCTCTTCCGCTTATCCTTTCAGGGTCGCAGGGGAGCTGGAGCCTATCCCAGCTGTCTTAGGGCAAGAGGCAGGGCACACCCTGGACAGGTCGCCAGTCTGTCACAGGGCTAACAGAGACAGACAACCATTCACACCTATGGGGAATTTAGAGTTTCCAATTAGCCTTACCCCACTAACTGCATGTCTTTGGACTGTGGGAGGAAGCCGAAGTACCCAGAGAGAACATGCAAACTCCACACAGAAAGACCACGGCCTGATGGAATTGAACTCAGGACCTTCTTGCTGTGCTGCAAAAGTGCTAACCACCGTGCCACCCCTAATTCCAACTAATGCTTTTAATGATGATTTAACATGAAATAATAATGTATTGTTATAAATGTTGCAGGGTTTTGTTTGTTGTTCACTTATAAAGGGTCCCTTAGAAGCAGGAGGTACCTTTTTCTCTGATCTGGTAGATTGTGTAGCTTTGTCTGCTGTGCATGCTAACATAACAAAAAGGACACTTTCAGGTGTTTCATCATCGCTTGTCGGGCAGAGTAAGATTTTTCTTCATAATAAGTGATTGAAAGGGAAAAGACTTTAGAGGTGAAGTCTTTTAGATTAAATGTAATTTCATTAGATTGTTCTGTTTTGAAAAATGATCTTATAAATAATGATTTTTGAATATGCAGTAAATGAAAGTATTAGCATGATCAGCAGACCTACTCTTTTCTCCTCGTAATCTCAAATGTGCGCTCGTGTAATTTATTTTCTCTTTCATGCGCATTTTTGTGTGGATGTCTACATGAGCGACTCCAGGCTTTCTGCGATGTTGGTCTGGCCCAGCGGTACAGATCCGTTGGTCTCTGGATTCTGCAGAGCTCTCTGGTCCTCCTGACTGCTCACCAGGCTCAACACCGCTCTGTACAGATACTGGTACTGCTCCTGTAGGGGGTAAAGAGGCAGAACACTGGTAAAAGCATGCACTTGTTACCAATCTCATCCATTTATTACTTCTAGGCTGGACAGTTGTGATTCATTATTATCAGATTGTCCTAAAAAATAAAAAACAACAACAACAAAAAAAACCCTGAAAAGCCTTCAGTTGATCCAAAATGCTGCAGTAAGAGTACTGACAGGGACGAGAAAGAGAGAGCATACTTCCTGTTAAATCCAGAATCAAATTTGAAATCCTTCCCATCATATACAAGCTCTTGAATAATTAGGTCCCCTCTTATCTTAAAGACCCCATAGCATCACATCACCCTAATAGAGCACTTAGCTCTCAGACTGTGGGCTTACTTGTGGTTCCTAGGGTATTTAAAAGTAGAATGGGAGGCAGAGCCTTCAGCTTTCAGGCCCCTCTTTCTGTGAACCAGCTCCCAGTTTGGCCAGACAAACACCCTCCCTACTTTTTTATTAGGCTTAAAACGTTCCTTTTTGATAATGCATATAGTTACGGCCTGGTCTGGTGACCCCAAGTTTCTTCCTGTTAAAAGTGTGTGTTACATGCCAAGAGATGTGGCTTTGCTTTTGTGTTCTTTTTATCTTTCAGGTGTCAAGCCTCCACCTATTGGCCAGTTCAAAGTTGATTGGCATGTGTCTATTGGCTGGTCTGGGCACAGTTGGCCAATCACACTCCGAGGATCACTACAAATGAGCAGCTCCCAGGCCAGCTGGTGGCTGCTGGCTTCTGCTTTATAACAAACATTTGTGTGAAGGCTTCTTTGTATTGTGTGTGGTGGGAGGCTGGACAGGTAAGCTGGGGTACCCTATACACTGGCTGCAGTTTTTAAACTGTTAAACACACTAGGTTATGCGGTTGATGCCACTTTTGTATGTTTTCACTGACCTTTTGTCGAGTAGCTAGGTAGGCCTTTTGTTTTGCATTTTTGTTTCAGTTAGGCCCTGGAAGCTATCGACCTCTTTTTGTTTTATTAATTTCTTTGATTTCGCTCAACCGCCCAGTCCTCCTCCCCCACCTTTTTCTTTTGTTAAGTTTGACTATCAAGTAGGGTTGCCAACTCCCTGAGAAAAAAAAAAAAAAGAAAAAAAAAAGGGACGCCTCATGGCCAGGGCTGGGCGACCCGACTGTCTTCACCCTTCCCAGTGTGGGGAATTTCTTAGCTCTTTTTTTTTGTGTGTGTAATTATTTTTTTAACCATTTGACAAAGTGCGTCCCTTTTCAGCTCAATACTTTTGTCTCTAAATACGGAACAATTCCGTTTTTCAAGGGACGGTTGGCAACCCTACTATCAAGGCAATCAACCAATAAATCCTGCCTGATTCTTAACTGTCCTGTTGTCCTCCTCCTTCATTGATTGTGGTTGTCCGGTGGTGCTGTCTCCTTCCTACCTTTGCCTCCACCATGGTGGGGGGGACGTAACACAAGTGGGGGCTCGTCCGGGATCTTTTTATGCTGTGGACAACCTAAATTAATGAAAGTGTGTTGTGATTTTAGGGTGGCTACGTTTCATGGTTGCGGTTGAAGATGAGTTTTGACCTGCTTGATTTTGTTAATCAACCTAGCGTTGAAAAGATTGACTTGTGTCGCAAAGACGACTTGTTAAGTATTGCTGCCCAGTATAAACTTTCCGTACCAAAATACGGAGTGAAGAAGGATATTAAGCAGGCTTTGTTGGAGGGGTTAATAGAGTTGGGTATCTTAATTAGCCCTGCTACGACTGAGGTACCTTCTCAGGACCCCTTAGCTCCCCCTGGAGCCTCTGCTAATCCAGCTTCTCCAGAGAGAGCTGAAGAGCAAGCTCAACTTGCTACACCTCCGGGTGCCCAAGTTAAGTCAGATGCGGCTCCCCAAACTCTGCCTCACTTTAAGCCTTTCACTCCAGAATCCCAGACATCTAGCAGTGATGCAAAGCTTAAGGTTCGCTTACTACGTTTACAGTTGGAGGCACAGGAGAAGGATAAGGTGCGTAAAGCAGATTATGATCTCCGGCTGGAGATCCGTAGGCTTGAGATAGAAGCTGAAAAAGAAATCAGGTTAAAGCAGCTTGAGGTAGAAGCACTGAAGATGTCCTCAGGGCAGAAAACACATGCCACTAAAGAAATCCCAAAAGTCTCCCCGGAAAGTTTTGATGTTAGCAAACATATTGCTCTAGTACCTACCTTTCATGAGACTGAGGTAGATTCATATTTCAACGCTTTTGAAAAGGTGGCTACTGCTCTGAACTGGCCAAGAGACATGTGGCCTATTTTACTTCAGTGTAAATTAGTGGGCAAAGCTCAGGAGGTAGTAGCTTCACTTTCCCTAGAGCAGAGCATGAAATATGAAGTGTTGAAGGAAACAATTGTACGTGCCTATGAACTGGTACCTGAGGCCTACAGGCAGAAATTTAGGAACCACAAGAAGTCCAGCAGTCAAACATATATGGAGTTTGCACATGAAAAAGGGGCTCTTTTTGATAAGTGGTGTGCTGCTAACGGAGTTGGTGATGATTATGAGTCTCTGCGCGAGTTAGTGCTACTGGAGGATTTTAAAAATTCATTACCTGAGAGAGTCATAATGTTCTTAAATGAACAGAAGGTGACGTCAATGTCAAAAGCAGCTGTGCTGGCCGATGAGTTTGTGTTAACACATAAGAATGTTTTTACCCCTATTTCCCATCCAGATAGGCCCACAGCCTTGCGCTCAGCACGGCTTGAGTCTAGTCGCTCTGCTGCGAGGCCAGTGAGACTACCTTCACCTCCCCATGGTGAGCGTGAATGCTTTTATTGCCATAAAAAAGGTCATCTCATTGCAGATTGTCAGGCATTAAAGCGTAAACAGCAACTGTCCTCACAACCAAAAGGGGTGGGACTGATTAAAGCTACAGAGAATGGGAGGGCATTTCAACCGAACAATAACCACCCTGATCCCTGTTTCAAACCATTCATTCTAGAGGGAGTCGTTTCGCTGACTGGGAATCCAAAAGATCAGCAGCCAGTAAAAATACTGAGAGATACAGGGGCCTCTCAGTCCATCATTAGAGAAAACGTTTTACCATTTTCAGAGGAGTCATTTTGCCAATCTAGTGTCATTGTCCAGGGAGTAGAACTCGGATTTGTATCTGCCCCTTTGCACACTGTTCACATTCAGTCTTCTTTAGTCAGTGGGACTGTTAAAGTGGCTATTCGTTCTGCATTGCCTATCCCAGGTATTGACTTCATCCTAGGTAATGACCTTGCTGGAGGCAAGGTCATGCCCGTTCCTGAAGTGTTAGACAGACCCGAGCTGAGTCTGGACTCTGACTCAGCCCAAGACCAGCCTGCCATTTTTCCAGCTTGTGTAGTTACGAGGGCCCAGACAAAAAAGTATGGCCGATTCCTTTATGAGGTCAGATCCCTTTGGTGACGTGATCACATTTACCTCTGGATCTAAGGGTCAGGCCAAAGTTCCACCTGCTGACAAAACACAACCAATCCTGAATTTGCCAGTCTCCCGAGAGGAGTTCATTACTGCACAGAAAGATGATGTAACCCTGTCCAAGTGTCATTCTTCTATCCTCAGTCAACAGGATGCCAAGAAGAAAAAGCTGGCTTACTTCTCAGATGAAGGTCTACTGATGCGCAGATGGACGAGTGAGGTCTCAGAAGACGCAGACTGGTCTGCCGTTTATCAGGTGGTTGTACCTACTGCCTATCGTACCCAGGTATTGTCCTTAGCACATGACCACCCATGGTCAGGACATTTTGGGGTTAACAAGACATACAGCAGAATTCTGAGACATTTCTTCTGGGCAGGACTGAAATCTGATATTGTTCAATACTGCCGTACATGCCATGTATGCCAAATGACTGGCAAGCCAAACCAAATAATCCCTCCAGCTGCCCTCTGTCCTATCCCAGTAGTAGAGGAACCATTTCAAAAAGTGATTGTTGACTGTGTGGGGCCTTTACCTAAATCTAAAACTGGAAACCAGTTTCTGTTGACGGTCATGTGCGTTTCAACTAGGTTTCCTGAGGCAATCCCACTACGGAGGATTACAGCTCAGATCAGGGCTCACAAAATCGCTAGCCCGACGTCCCGGAGCTAGCGATATCTCCTGTCGGGCGACCAAAATCTATCTCAGCCCCGCCCGTCGGGCTATATGATAACCCGACGGGCGGGGCTGAGATAGATTTTGGTCGCCCGACAGGAGATATCGCTAGCTCCGGGACGTCGGGCTAGCAATTTTGCGAGCCCTGCAGATTGTTGTCAAAGCGCTGTTGAGATTCTTTTCAACCTTTGGTCTGCCTAAGGTTGTGCAAACAGACCAAGGCACTAACTTTAAGTCTAGAGTATTTGCCCAAGCCCTTAAAATATTAGGCATTGAACACATAACCTCGAGTTCTTACCATCCTGATAGTCAGGGGGTGCTAGAGAGGTTTCATCAGACTTTGAAGTCCATGTTGCGGAAACACTGTTATAGTTCTCAACGGGACTGGGATGAAAGTGTTCCTCTTGTTTTATTTGCCTGCCGTGAAGCAACCCAAGAATCTCTGGGGTTTAGTCCCGGTGAACTGGTGTTTGGGCGTGAGATGAGGGGTCCTTTAAAGGTTTTCAAAGAGAGGCTGGTTAATCCGATTGACAACACCAAAAGCCTTCCAGAGTATGTCAAAACACTAAACGACAGGTTAAAGAGGGCTTATTCCCTAACAAGGAATGTACTAGCCACTTCACAAGCAAAAATGAAGAGACACTTTGACCAGCGGGCAGTCAACCGTTCATTCCAGCCAGGTGACAGAGTGCTCCTTCTCCTTCCGGTGTCCGGCTCCTCTCTTTCCGTTAAATTCTCTGGTCCTTATGTTGTAGAGAAAAAACTCAGCAAGACCAACTACATTATTCAGACCCCGGATCGCAGACGTCCTACTCGGGTGTGTCACGTCAACATGATGAAGCTGTACAACTCTCGTGAACCTTCAACTGTGCCGTCTGTGGCCCAAGAACAAGTGGCTACATCCCCGATGGCTTCTGTTTCCAAGGTGGAGATTACTCCAGATGAAGATGGGTTGGTGTTATGGGGTGCTGAGCCTCAAAGTGCTCGACTAGGTAATTCTGTGATATTGTCAACACTACCACAATACCTGTCCCACCTTCCTGCTGAACAGAGCAATGATATCATAACACTCATATTGGGATTCCCATCTCTGTTCAATGACATCCTGTCTCAAACCACTGTCATAAAACATGATGTGGTACTGACTAAACTGTTAAACACACTAGGTTATGCGGTTGATGTCACTTTTGTATGTTTTCACTGATCTTTTGGTCAGTGGGTGGCTGTAGCTCAGGTGGCAGAGCAGGTCAGCCACTAATCAGAAGGTCGGTGGTTCGATCCCAGGCTGCCTCCTGGCTGCATGCCAAATATCCTTAGGCAAGATACTAACCCCATGTTTGCCTACTGGTGGTGGTCAGAGGGCCCGGTGGCACCAGTGTCCGGCAGCCTCGCCTCTGTCAGTGTCTGTGGCTACAGTGTAGCTTGCCATCGCCAGTGTGTGAATGTGTGTGTGTGAATGGGTGAATGACTGAATGTAGTGTAAAGCGCTTTGGGGTCTTTAGGGACTGAGTAAAGCGCTATACAAATGCAGGCCATTTACCATTTTGTCGAGTAGCTAGGTAGGCCTTTTGTTTTGCATTTTTGTCTCAGTTAGGCCCTGGAAGCTATCGACCTCTTTTTGTTTTATTAATTTCTTTGATTTGGCTCAACCGCCCAGTCCTCCTCCCCCACCTTTTTCTTTTGTTAAGTTTGACTATCAAGGCAAGCAACCAATAAATCCTGCCTGATTCTTAACTGTCCTGTTGTCCTCCTCTTTCATTGATTGTGGTTGTCCGGTGTTGCTGTCTCCTTCCTACCTTTGCCTCCACCATGGTGGGGGGGACATAACAGTGTGTTTTTCCTTCCCGCTTTCGCCAAAGTGCTTACTTATAAGAGGTTCTCTGATTGTTGGAGTTTTCTCTGTATTACTGTAGAGTCTTTACCTTACAATATAAAGCACCTTGACAGGACTTTTGTTGTGATTTGGTGCAATGTATTTGATTTTTTTGATTTTTTCTAAATTATGCTGGTAGATGAGAATTAAAAAGAAACATTCCAGTACTTACTATATCATTAAATACCCCAGGCCTCATGAGGTTGGTCATCCGTGCCACTTGGTAGACATCTACTGATCCCTCCTCCTCTAGCTGATTGGACAGGGTGGTGAGGGCACAAAACAGTCCTGACGTAGCACCTCCCAAACTACACATCCACACAAAACCATTAAGAACATTAGACGGATTTAAACAATTTTATGTCCTTAAAAGGAGTCTGAATCATACTCACGGATCATGTACGATCACCGGTCCCTGTGTGTGCGTGCTCTGTTCTCTGACTCTGTTAACGAGATCAAAGCTGTTTCTGATCGGACTGTCTGGGTTGGGCCAGCAGGTGGTGCTGTACTGACGCACTTCCAGCACATAATTGTTCTAGATGAAAAAACAGTTTTAAAGTCTCAGACTGTATTAAAACATTTTGATTGATGTAAAATATTCTCTTTTATTGTGTGTTACCTGTGGAGACTGGACTGTGAAGTCCTGCACTAAAAGTCTCTCATCATTAGACAGACACATGTGCTCCTCCCTGGAGTATGACACAGTGAAGCCATCAATGCTCAGGGGTTGGTCTTTACTGGGCCAGTACGCACGACACTCTTCGTCTCTCTGAGATAAACAGGAAACATGTTTGTGTGTGTAGTTTTATACAGATGTATCTATATGTATAGGTATCTATAGGTTCTACATAGAGTATGTGTGTGTTTTATACCTGGCTGTTTGAGTCTGGCAGACGGACTACAATCTGTGCATTGTGTTCCCAGATCATTCTCCAGAAATCTGCCACCGTGCTGCTCAGAGGAGTCTGGCTCACTATGAACTCCTTAGTGTAGTGATGTCCCTGTGAAAATACGAGCAGCATTACACCACCAGCTGATGCTTTGCCGAGGTCTTCGAGACTGGAAAACATTTGCAATTTCCAGTGGTCTTACCATCACGTAGGATGCATTGATGTAGCCTGTGGAGTTTGATTCTGAAGCAGTCAGAGTGACTCTTGATCTCTCCACTACACAGAGACATGGAGAACCAGGTTGGACAGAAAAAGCCCCCAAAGTAAGACAAAAAACAATATTCCTGCATTTAAGTTCATTATTATAGTTAATTAAAGTAACCATAAGGGATTATTGAGCAGGCTGTGGAAGAAATGATGAGGCATCGGGTAACTTGTCGTCATAATCTTGAACCGAAATGTCACACTTAACCTCTGACCTCTTCTTCTAGGTCAACGCATTGATCTAAAGGTCAAAGTCATAACTTTGTATAGAGCTATTTAAAACTCTTTCTTAATGCCACTGTTTGCACTGACAATACAGGCATACAGTGATTAACTATGGAGATTCTAAATATCACGTTATAATTTGCATCCAAATATCATGTCATATTTGAACTCTGAACTCTGCCTTTCTTTCTGGTTTATTCCAAAATGTGTGTTATGTATGCACTGAAATTTCCAGAAATTATCTGCAACATATTGCTGGGAGTTGCCTGTTTTGCCCAGTTAGTAATCCAGATCTGCTTACCAGGCATTAGAGCTCTGGCTCTGTTCCTCTCAGCGTTGCCATCTTTCAGGGCAGTGCTGTAGTCTGCGTGCTTCGCCTGACGCTGACTAATTAACTGAAACACAAAAATAAAAACATTTGGTTACATTCACATGGCAGGAACATCACAAATGATTCATTACAAGTTGGTGGGTGAAAAAGGAAGCATGCTGTACCTTGAATTGTTTATCCATACGTGTCCTGCCCGTGGCACCAGGGGTCAGCAGGTTAGAGACGTAATTGTGAAGGAGGTCAGAGGTCACCAAGGTGTCCCGGCTCAAAATAGCTTCAACCAGGGCATCGTGGATGAATATGTACTGCTCCTAGAAGACAGCAAAAAAATGACTTGCTGGTTTTAGTAAGGTATGTCTGAACGCACGTCTTTGTGAACACTAGTGAAACACTTTTAAACGCCACAAGTTACATTTTTACAAGAAAAAAATCTGATATGAATGTGTTTCCTCTGGCCTTTGCTGCTGTTTAGTCATCTAGACTATCTTTATATAAGTGGCCTAGTTTGCCTGTGCTTGAATAAAATGGAACTAGTAATGACTTTGAGGCTTCGAGGCGCTCAAAGTACAAAAATTATATTGAAAAAGCTCAGCAGCAGAAATCAAGTCCCAGTTTGTCAAAAAATGTGCTGTAAGAGAATACGGCGTATTAATGTAGTAATAATAATAATAATGTGTGGGGCTATATTTTTCTCGTTCCGTCTTCATCCTCCAAACAAAAAGGAGCATGCAGTGAGCTAACACGCAGATCGACAAATGCCTCCATCTGCACAGTGACGTGGTTGTTGAGTAAGTCCGTACAGACCTCATTACACTGGCTAAAATTACCCTTAATCTAGCCACTATTTCCTTCTTTGCAAATGTTTAAATTGATATTACATTTCTGGGATTGCCCCCACAAAAGGAAAGGTGAATTCCCACAGCTTTATCATCCTCTTACCTCTGTCTGAACAAGGAAATTCCTCTGTGTGCGGACATGTTTCAGGAAGCCAAGAACGTTCACTGTCCCTTGATCCTGGATCTGCTGCAGCATGCTGTCTATCACAATGTAGGTTCCTGTCCTTCCCACACCGGCACTGTGACAGACACACGCATCACATGTTAGCAGTACATACACCATCAAATTGTGGTAAGTCTTAAAGAGCAATAAATCATTCCAGACACACTCTACCTGCAATGTACCAACATAGGTCCCATCTCCTGCGTGCGGGCCCTGGAGGACGCTCTGATGAAGGAGAGGACAGGCAGAGTGTATTCTGGGACGCCCATGTCCGGCCACTGGGTGTAATGGTAATGGAGCACTGTGTGTTCGACTCTCCTTTGAGATACCTAGAGGATCGAAGTGGGTATGAGAAACCTAACCTCAAAGCCACTTTGGACTATCACTGCATAGAGAGAAGGGCTTACCTTATTTGCAGTATCCCTGACAGTGAACGTCCGGAGTGTGTAGTAAGCAAGTGTCTTGGTGTTTTTCAGTGTCACCTGATAAGACCCATACTCTTCCTGGTTCTCCTCTGGCCAGTACTGATCACATTTTGTCTGTAGAAAGGGGGAAAAATTCTGTGGATGTAGTTTAATTTTAGGCCTAATACATCTGAAACCACAGGAAAAACATGTCAAAAGGAAAGTCCTCAAGTGTATAACAAAGCCAGATTGCACTAGTGTCCATTCTGCAGTTTTTCAGCTGTCAGACTGCAGTGAAACTAAATGAAATACCTGACGTGAATCAGCTGGTGTTTGCTCATGACAAGAGATAGAAGACACAAACTAAAAGGAAATCAGCTGCCTGGGGTCAGTGTGAATGATATCAGATAAAACTGCACTTATGTCTGCGGTGAGGCTTGTGTTTGAGCTCCTACCCGTCCTTTCTCCTTCAGATTGGTGATCATGACAATAACTCCAACATTCTGCTGCCAGATCATCCTCCAAAAGTCCTCCCTGCCTGATTTTAGAGGCCCCTGAGCTGCGATGTATGCCCTCGTCCGCTCATAACCCTGCAAAAGGAAACATCAATTGGTTTGCGGCAGCCTGGATGTAAGGTGTGTACACGTAAAAGGAACTTTACTTACATCAACAAAGTTAGCGTTGATGTAGTCCCCGCATGTCCCATCTCTGTCCAAACTGTTAGAGAGCTTAACTCTACTGTGGTCGTCTGAGACAAGTAAAAAGAGTCCTTAGCAACATTCCTGCTGGCTTACACAGTTAAAAGTTGAACAGCGATGCAGTGAACAGTGAAGGATGACATACAGGCCAGTATGTTGATGTATCGGTTCTTGTTTTTGTTGTCAGGGTGATTAGAGCTGTCTGTAGTGATGCCCATGTCCACTGTGCATGCCTGCACCTCCTGAAACACACAATCCAATACTAATAAGAATGACAGTAATTACTCAGATGAACACAATGAGGCTCTTTTTCTTACAAGCAGGGAGGTTTGTGTTCTCTTCATTTGCCACATTACAATGTGAAAGTCAGGTATATAGAGAAGCTACTATAGGAAATAACAAGAAATAAGGACAACTGAATCATATCAAATCAATTTCTGTCCCTCTACAGTGTGCCTTTTGTCCCATCTCCCTCCCCTCACACGCAATCGGTCATAGCAGATGGCTGCCCCTCCCTGAGCCTGGTGTTGCTGGAGATTTCTTCTTATTAAAAGGGAGTTTTTCCTTCTCACTGCTGCCAAGTGCTTGCTCATACAGGGTCTTCTGATTGTTGGGGTTGCTGTAGGGTCTTATAATACAAAGCACCTTGAGCACCTCTTGTCGTGACTTGCTGCCATACAAATAAAATGTAATCAAATGAGAGGAGGAGCCGTGTATAGATATAAGAGAAGAAGAAATAAAATCACCCCATGGGATTGGACAAGTCGCCATAATACAAATGTTTTCATTCTGTGATGATGACCCCATATTTAAGCCTCACATTGCAAGCTCTGGGAGAGAAAGGCGACTATTAACAGCCAGTCCCAACAAGCAGCAACCTCGAAGAGCTTCCTAGAGTGGCCACTTAAAATTAAGCATGTTTACATCTTGGCAGACAAAATAATTTTGGTCTCTATAGCTGCTACACCTTTTATGACTTTATGAATTGTACTTTTACTTTATTTTTATGTATATGGCACATTTAATCAAAACAAAATGTTGGCCAAAGTGCTGTACAATGATAAAAAAAATTGCACAGTAACACATAACATCAATAACAAATAAAAAATACCTGGTAACAGATGAGTAAGTAGATAAACAGGTAACTCATGCGGTGTTAAAAGCCAATGAGTAAAAATGTGTTTTAAGATGGGATTTGAAAAGATTGACGGTCGGGGCCTCTCTAATGTGGAGAGGTAAATCATTCCACATTTTCGGCGCTACAACTGCAAATGCCCGGTCACCTGTATTGAATTGTATGAAACTCTTGTATGAATTGTACCAGAATTAATTTGCAGTTCACCTTGTTAAACTTTTTCAAGGTTTAAACATAGGTGGCTATAGCCATTAGCCATCTGCTAGGCTAGCTAGCGTGAGACATGGAACTAGCGCTCCTTTCTGTGTTTGTGCCTTTGGAGTGATTGAATGCAGCAATCTAACAAACAACATGGATTACTGTCTAGTTAAGTGTGCTAGTAGTCCTTCGAACAAGTCTATCCTTCAGTTTTGGTGAATATATTTTATTTGCCTGTTTCTTTCTCTGTGCATTGTACCCATACAGTCAAAGGATACAGGTTGCTAGAATTGGCGGATGTGTAATCAAAGTTACTCGTATATTTCTCTGTATTTCTGCCGTTTTTACTGACTTCCATTGCTTTTATTAGAAGTGTGTTTAACTCGCACAGTAGACCATATTATTGTGTGTAAAACATGGTGAGTGCAGTAAAAGAAACGATACATTTTCTTCCCAATTAAAACATCATTATGGAACGCTAAATTTTAAAATGTAAATTTTAGATTTTTTACAGTTGCAGTTACACGTGTAAAAATCAGGCCAAGAAAACAACAACAGCTCTGCAACAGGAGAGGGATGGTAGGTGTCTTACCTCATAGGACTCTTTGACAATCTAATGGAGGGTGGTGAGGATGCAGAAAGCACGGCGATGGTGGAGATGAGAGGAGAGTGGGATAGGGGACCAAGATGATGGACAGACAGACAGACAGGGAGTCAGTGCAGGTACAGGATATAGGGGTTCAGATACACACAGAGAGGTGTGTTTAAAGTCCACAGCTGCCATCTGAGCTGTGGACTTTAAACCTGCTACTATGTAAACCATGTTTTGTTATTTTACAAGTATAATTATAAATCAGGCTAGTTTTAATGTAATGATATAGAAAAAGTAAACAAACGTAAGTCCCCCTGGCAGTAATAAGGGAGAAGTAAACTTTATCTAATCCTATCTGTGTGTGTTTCTTAGGAGGTTCATGCTAGGAAACAGGGGTGACTAATGCCATGCAAATGTACCTGTTGAAATTAATCCATGTGTTTTTCTCAAACCATTAACCAACATTCAGATATATCAATACTCCACATAAGACTAATATCTCTTTCTTCACATTCTAAACAAACTAAAATGGAGATTTTAAAAGCCTGAAAGTCAACAGGTAGTTTGCAAGTAGCTGGCCTAGCATTGACAAACCTGTCTTTCAATTGTAAAGTCCAGTTTTCAGGTCGACAGGTTTAAATTTAGAGTCTGGTGTGAGAAGAAAGCTGCACGGTCATGGTTAGTACCAAAACCTTCCTGCATGTTGATGTTGCACATGGGCGATACACATCAACGCCATGCTAAATGATCTGCCTAAAGAACGTGATGTTAATAGAGATATGGAAGAGCATTAAGGGGCTATGACAAATGAAATACTTATACACATGGACCAGAGCTAGGTGATCTATTTATATGCTGGTTACGTTTTGGTACAAATCCAAAAACAAGAAAATTTTTTTGTAAATCTTCTAAAAGCGCAAACATACTGTAACTCACTAGGTTTTTTTTAAAAACAAAAATATCTTCTTCTGAACTCAAACACTGTGACTGGAAATGTCACCGACCTCAAATTCCTTGGAGAAAGTGTTGGTGGTCTGGAGCTCCATGACATGCTTCACAAACTGCTTCACTGTCAGCGGCTCGTGACCATCTGGAACACAAGACTGAATATTAACTACATCCTGGCCACCTCAGTCTAACAGTTACAATAAGACTGCTAGGGGATCATTTGAGCATGTCACCTGTGGCCAACAGCAGGGGTGTAGATGGAGCAGATACAACTTTAGGCGATGTGTCATCTGGGTAGAAATTAGCTGCCTGGAAACAGTTTCTGTGACATACACACAGACACAAAATCTGAAGTAAAGTAAAGTGCAAGGGTGCAAACTATACAGACAGGCACAGTATGTTTAAGTTGGCACGTACCTCCAGTAGATGAGTATTCCCACTAGTACCAGCAGACAAAGGATGGTGAGAGTGGATACGACAGCCAGAGGAATGACTGTCCTCTTCTCCCTGTCCACACCCTCAACAAGTCCGACCCGAGACTCGTGGCTGCTGTTGCTTCGCTCTGTAAGAGAGTAGGAAACAAGTTTGAAGGTCAAGAATGAACTATGAATTTAAATTGCTATTATTTATAACACAAAGCAACAGTTAAGAACACAAAAAAACTTTACATAAGAATTTCAAACTGTTCCCCAAAGGTTCTTGTGAAAAACAACTGGTCTGGAATTAAGTGTGGATCTAATGCCCACTTTTGGACATAAGTAATCATACTTATAAAGGTGGGATTGACTATATTCCATTTAAGAGGAGCTGTTAACAAAACTTGTCTCAAATCACCAGTGCTTTTCCTACCATCAGAAGTCTGTTATCATCTTCTAAGATGACATATCTAATATGTTTGCAAACTGTTTCCTACCATGGATGTATTAAGAGTGCTGAATATACTATCAGATTTCCTGTCTTGCCACAGAGAAGTGCAATGTTCTCCTCGAACTCCTGAGAAAAAGCTCTGGATCTTCATCAGCTAAAGATTCAGACCAAGCCAGAACCAGTTGTCAAACATTGTAATGTGCTGTCTGCAATCTTACCACATAACGCATAGTCAGTTGATCCAGATTTAACTGTCCGTGTCTCCACCAGTAATATTGCTTCTGTATTCTACTTAATTTAACCTTGATCAGAGTCAATAATCAAGAAAAGTGCACCACCTCAAACCTCAAACAATGGGCTGACCTCCCAGCCCATTGTTCCTTCAGTGGGCTGGTTTCAGTCATTATGCAAATGTACTGTTTATAAGATTGGGGAAACCTGCAGTCAGCTGAGACTGAAGAAGTCACTTGGATGAGTGACGAAACGTTTCTCCCCCTGAAAACACTACATCCAGATGAACAGAATCAACTTTTGGAGACCTCAAACCTAGTTAGCTGAAATTGGACTTGTATGCATGTCACATTCCATAACAAACAGCCAGGGCTGTGTCAAATACTACAGTATTTACCTTCCAGTTGCTCCTCCGTTGCCTTGTTGGTGTCCGTCAGTCTGACCAGAGGAACAAGAGGTCCCAACTCAGGGTTTCTTGCACCATCAAACAATAACCCATCTACACTGGAGAACTCCTGCACACTGTCTTCAGCTATACCTTCTTTGTTTTCTTTAGTACCTCCCTTTATGTATTCTTTATTCTCAAAAGTAGATTCAACCCCTAAAAATGGACTGGTAAGGCTCTTATTTTGATTGTGTTTATCAATGCTGTCACCATGGCCTTGTTCTTCAAATAGTACGGACTCTGCTTTTTCACTTTTTGAAAAATTGCCTTTGAGACCTTTGGCATTATTGTCACCTACAGTTCCAAAACCCTTGTTACTGTTATTAAGTACCTTTAGATTTTCTCTAAGGTCAAGCCCATCGTGCTCTCCAGAGCCACTGACATCCTCAGCTCCGCTTCCGCTATCACCATATATTGTCGTTCCTAATACACGTACCACTATCTTTTTTTCTTTCAGCATCTCCTCAATATTTCTTAAACTCTCATTTCTTACTCCCCTTTCTCTTATATTTTCTCCTTCCTTTCTGTTTAGCTCACTTTCATTCTCCCGTATCTCATTCTTTGCCTCTTTTTCATTCTCATAGTTTTTGCTTTTTGTTCCATCTCTTTCATTGATCACTGATCTATCATTATCAGTGACCATCTTAGTTACTGGTGATCTACTTTTGTCCTTGAAGCTAATAGTTGAAATGTCAAACACTGAAAATTCAGTTTTAACTGCAGCAGCTTCATTGATTTCCTCATTGGAGCCACTGCTGCCAAGGCCAGAGCCTGATCCACTGTCTTCTGCTGAACTTTCTGACAAATCCAGACTTTTGGAATTAAAGAAAAATGTTATTGCACTGACATTGTAGTTATCAATTTGTTTATCCGCCCTGGCTTCCATTTCTCGTATCTTGCTATCACTTTGAGAATGAGGAGACTTGTTTTTTTCTCCATCAGCAGTGTTTGTTTTTGACGGGTTTATGGTACTCCAACCAGAATTAAGAAGGGAATAAGTGGCAAATAATTGATCCTGTGAAGACGTGGTAGAGAATTGAGGGTTTTCTACATCAGTCTGTAAAGGAACAAAAGTGGGCTCTTCAGAGGACTGGTCATTATGATGAACGATAACACCACTTTTCCTGTTTTCATGGAGGGCAGGAAAAAGATGGAAGATGGCAGGGTCTTTGATGAAGGGTGTCTGTGATGGAGGGATTACACTGGATAAATCTCCTTCAGCAGAGAATGCACATTCAGAGACTGTTGCAACTGCAGGGTCGATGATAATTCCCTTTTGAGTGTTTGTGAAGCCAGACGAGGCATCAATGGTCGAGTCTTCAACTGTCGACAAGGCTGTATTTGCTGCAAAATATTGCAAAGTCAAAAAAAAAAAAAATCCAAGACAGAAAGCTTACAGAAATATCTCCTTTCACTTTGTGTTTCTCAAGCCAGCAAAGATGGAAATTTTTGCATTGAGTGTGCAAAAATTCTCCATAAAGGGTACTCACTAGCAGATGAGGCACCCTGGAGATGAAGCAAAGCCTTCATTCTTTAAAGAGGACAGAGGAAAGAACAACCACCAGAGTGCGCTGTTGAGGCGCAGAAAGAATTCAGACACAGAGAAGGAGTCCCAAAGCAGATGATAATCACCAAGCTCGAGTGGATTCAAGTAGATTATATTGAGCAAGGAAAAAACTTGACCTTCTTGAGGTATGTGCTGAAAGATTTGCAAGAGTCAAACATATTTAATTTCCGGACCACAAACCAAAGCAAGAAAGGAAGCTGCTGATCATCACTCTAATCATCAAAGCCAACATAATTTTCCTGGCCATCATAATTACCACCACCACATTATCCACATCACGTCACCAAACAACTGATCAGAGAGCACAGCAGTGATTAGCTACACAGTCACAGGCCATTAGAGGAGAAAAGCAAACAACCACCACACTTAAATCCAGCTTTCCACCACAGAAGAACTTAATCATGTTCCTATGCATTAAAATTCATCAATATGACAATTCATAATTGCTTTTATTAAGACCTGGAGATATCAGTTTTGGTGTTTTATTTTGTCTAATGGTGTGTTTGATTGATTCCTAGAGAAGTTGTTACATCTCACCATTGAACATGGGCTGAGTCGTATGCATCAGCACTCTGAGGAGAGAGGAGGTAGTGAAGGACTTGTAAACTGAATCGGCAAGTGTGTTGCTGGGGGTCGCCGTCTTTTCTGTGATCCAGAGAGATGAGGAGGGTAGCGTTTTTGGCAGGGGCTCATTTACAGGGGCATCGTCATCTTCAGAGGGCGGCGGGAAGGCTTCGTCCACTATATAATGGACAAAATGATAAATAAGCAAAGATGGTGTAAACTGAACCTGTCTCATTCTCAATATGTCTCATAAGACACGTTGTGCCGAAACGATATTCCAGAAGGTCTAAATGTTCTACAGTGATTATAATTTCAGGTTTAGTTCATTTTAAATGTAGACAAACAGTTTCAAACTGAAACTAAACAGTAAAAGATTTACACCACTTGGCAAGTGCCCAGCGGACTTAATCTTCTGTTTGTACCTGTTAGATTAAACTCCCTCCTCGCTCTGCGTGACAAGCTGCAATAGCAGAAACAAACAGAAAGAAACAGGAAAAGCACTTATTCTCTAATCTGACCTGGCTCTGCAGAAGCAGATGTCGTTGGAGGTGAGGTGATGATTTCCTGTGGAGAGTTGTTGACTGTGTCTTCATAGAAGACATCTGTGATGTGGATATCCTCCATAGGAGTTGTGTAGAGCTCTGGTGAAGCAGAAGGGAGGCTATTTCCACTGGCTTGGTGTGGTGGGCCTTGATCTCTTGTCTGCGAGCAAAAGATACAGTGGATAAAAGAACAGATGAAGAACTGAATTACGCTGAATGAAAAAATTTGTTGCTGCAAGTAAGTGTGAGTCTTTATGTGTGTTCAAATTAAAAGTTTTAAAGTGAGAAAATCAAAGTAAATTGCGGTATGAGCAACTACCTCATGTGGCAGCACTGACAGCGATGCCTCTTCTGTGATTTGCCGGCGAATTGCTGGCAGAGAGGTTGTCCGAACAACTGGAAATAGGAAGCCTGGTTGTTCGGTTAGCTCAGTGGTAACCCATATTGCGCTATTGCCCTCAAAGCCTGCATTAGTGAAAGGCTGGTTCATCATCTGGTCACCTTCAATCCAGTTCTGATCCACATCATGTGATTTTTTACCCTGTTTCTTTCTGACATTCTGAGAAACTGGGGCCTCGGTGGGTGTCTTCGGGGTTGGAGTGGTGCCTTCTTGGACTGGAATGTTCTGGCTGGCTTGGGTTCGGTCTGTGGGCTGGTTCTCATGATATGAAGGTTGGTTCTGGTAAACTCTGGTCTGCTCCAGTGGAATCTCCTCAACTGGGCTGTTGTCCTCTGAAGCTAAATGCATCGGATTCTGCTTCACTGGCTTCTCCCATCTGACTATGGACGAAAGCTTAAAAGAGGAATAAAAACCAGGTATGTCATGTGTATACTGTGTTTATAGGAAATTAGAAACAAAAAAAATTTACAATTTCACCTCTTCTTCCTGAAAAGAGTGAAAAATTACAGTAGGATTACTGTTTTTTCTGGTAATCCCAACTCAACATGTCCCTCAAAGTCCCTCACAACCTTTTATAAAGCTCTCACAGCCTCTACAAACATAATTACATTAATCTGCATAATAATTAGATGCACTGATTTTATTGCCGACAGGTCAAAAGTCAGCACTGCAAAATAATTGCACAAAATTCAGCTCAATTATGTGGTCAAGTGAAAACACAGATAGCTCAGACAAGCTTACCTCCCTGTTTCCTTCCAAATCCTTTGTGACAGCTTCAGGGTCAGAATCACTTTCTAAAACAAGAAGGAAGGAAGGAAGGAAGGAAGGAAGGAAAGAAAGAAAGAGTTAGCATGTAAAAATGTGCTCTCACCAGGAGCATGCTTGTGTGTCTTTGTACCTGGGTCTTCCAATGGCATGTCCACGATTATCTGGTCGCTCCATCGTCCTCTGAGTCCATTGGTGCAAACAGCCACCACCTGGACCACATAGCTGCTGTTGGCCAGCAGGTTGGAGATGATGGCACCCTGCAAATTTACATGTTAGACTTATGTTAGATCCTTTCAAAAGGGTCCATTACCAGGCCTCTGGAGAACTTCAACACATGTTGGCTGTGTCCAAATTCAGGGGCAGCATGCTTCGAAGGACCCTACCCTACATGGACTGGGTAGGTTGGGTCCTTCGAAGCATGCTACCCCTGAATTTGGACACAGCATTTGAGGAGGTAATTTAGCCATTTAAATCAGCTGTATTGGATCAAGGACCCATCTAATACCTCCAAGACACCGGCCCTTGAGGCCTGGAGTTCCCCCACCCCTGCTCTAAGTGAATTCAATGTGAATCCTCTTGAGTCGAACCGAATGTCTTTTTACAATGAATCTGCAGTCACAATGACACTTTTAGTATCCTAAAGATATACTCAATCCTCTTAACGGTTACTAAGTATCTATTTGCATTTATCTGCCTGTTCACTTGCTACTTTCTACACACACTCATCTTTTTTCATGTACTCTCTCTCAGAATTACCCACATGGATGACAAATGACTCCTGGATGTCTTTAAGTATAAGCAAGTTAAATTCACCACCACTATCACACTAAAACAAATATGAAACTACAAGTCGACAATAAAAATAATAAAATAAAGACTGAAAAAGTAAATCTACGAAATCTGAAAATCTTGTACTCTGAAATACAAATACATGGATATTGTTAGTCACAATAAGGGATGTTCAGTGACTCACTGACAGGCAAAAACTGACTGTCACCACCAACAGCAGTAGCTGAACTATGTGAGAGATACATGGAGAGGAAAAACAGATGGTAGAAATGCTTGATTTTCGCCAAAAAGTACAGGAAATTACTGTAATTTCTACCAGTTACCCATTTATCAGTTTAATATTGCTGTGTGGACAGTAGATAATAGTACAAAACAATATGAAATTACACATCCAGGCGCTGTTTTTCAGCATTTTGTGGAGAGATATAAAAAGATCTTGCATACCACATCCTGGTCTCCATCGGTCCTATACTCCTGCTTGCGCTGGTCTTGGCCCTGCAGCCTCTGGTATGTGACAGTGTACCAGTCGATGGTTGTGTCATACACTGCACGGGGACGCTCCCAGGTCACCATGATGGTGGTGTCGTTCTGAGCATCAGCCTGAACATTCTGTGGCTCAGAGCTGCAGGCTGGAGGCAGTGCACAGAAAGACAGGTTACTAACAATTTGTTAGAATAGCATGCAAGAAACTTTTTTTTTAAAAAAGAATGAGAAATAAAGAGATGATAGCAGCAACTGCAAGTAAACATCAAGTATGAGCACACATAAACGTTTCCCACATTGAGTTCAGAGTTTCTGAGGTAACTTGATATTAATCAGCTGCTGAAACTGGAAGGCTGAGTGTATGCGTGTGTGTATGGGTGGATGAATTTGTTACAGGGACAAAAAAAGCCTATCTGAATTTCTGAAAACGTTATTTCAATTTCAAAAAGAGCTGCAAAATAAATTGCCTGCACTGAGAGAAGCAGGGCCACTGAATTACAAAGTCGAGCTGCTTGGCAACCCAAAAGACCCACTTTACTTCAAGGTCCCCTTTCTGAAAATGGAGAGTGCGGTGAATTGTATCTTTTGTTGATCATAATCAGGCTAGCCTTGAAGGACCACATTACAACCATAGTGGATGCAGAAGATGGGCAATATTTTTAGTGGAGTGAAAAAACATAAGATTAATAATGCAATATTTATATTGATCCCTGAGCGGTGATCCAATTTTCTCCTCCACGCACGCAAAATTTGGTATAAATTAGATTGGTGAAAAGCTTCAGAGACTCTGAGTCAAACTCTTTAAAGCCTAATAAGGATGTTTTTTTCATAATTTAAAATTATAGCATGCTGTATTGGGATGGGGGTGAATAGCATTGTATATCAATGTCTTACTTTTGGAGACGCTGGTAAATGTGACTATTAGTGTGCACAGTAAATAATCATAAAAAAACTTGTAAAAAAGGTCAGTAAAAACACATATGATGGATTAATGGATGGCAAACTTTTCCTTTAGACTGTGATGACATACTGGGTGTGAGCACCTCCTCGACTCCAGTGTAAGAGGCAAACACCTGACCCATAAACTGCTGCTGCTGCTCTCTAAAGTTGTTCTGCAGGTAATCCGTCAGCATAACATAACCAGCCTGCTCCATAGTCATCACTTCACAAAACACCTCAAGCTGGTGGCAGACAGAAAACACACAGAGGTAAACAAAGAGAAAATGTTGCACATCTTCCTGCTAATCTCTATCAGGCTGCTGAAATAAACCAAAAGTGATGCTTCTGAGTGTTTCTGTGTGTGTGTTAAAGTGGCTTGTGTTGGTGCCAGGCTGAGGCAGAGCTGCTCTATTTTTGGTTAGCATGAATATGCCTGTGTCATGCCTTGCCACACTGTTTCAATCATGCATGCACTCACAAAACACACACAAAGATTCATGCACAATACACACGCAACCATTCGCAAGGCCTCATTCCCTCTCCATTACTCTGCTGCAAAAGTGATGATTATTACACGCATCAATTCGTCAAGTCAGGGGTCCTTAAGCGTCTTCAGTCCAGAATCGAAATGTAGTAATGCTGCTGCGTCAGCCCGTGATGCCATGTTTACCAGATTACCCTGCTACAAAACCCTGCTCTGTGCAGTTTGACTTAACGCGTCACACTGCATCGCTTCAATGTAGCATTTTGTTTTTATTTTGTGCAGAGATGTCAAAGACAATTGACCTGATGCCAACCTCACACTACAACCAGACACAACTACAGGCAGTTCTGCTGTTTTGTTCATGCACATCATGCACTGTGCATAGGGCACCAAGTGCTGGAGGGGGCGCCAATACAAGATAATGAGATATATATAAATGACAGGCTGACACAGACCTGTCTCTGTATGCAAATCTCAAACCTGATCAGGTGATAAAATAAATAACAGTAGCTGAATTTCTTGTTTGTAGCTGTTTGTAGGAGTCTTTAATTCTGACTTAATTAAATACCAAAGGTCCTGAAATTTAAACACGTAGAAGCATCAGCATTTTCATAATTATATAAATAATGCTGTAATGTATATTTGAATGGTGTTATTCTATGTAGTATTTTTTTTCTTCTTTTGAATAAATAATTCAGTGTTACATTTGGCCAGTTTTGGGGGTAAGCGTGTGTGTGATTCAGTGTACTTACCTGTGTTTCCGATATGGGCACAACATGCTTAAAGACAATCCATTCCACCATTTCAGAGCACGGGGGGGAAGTCAGTGAGCCATTGTAGATGTAGTATTTGTCTGTGTTATTTGGCAGCAAGGACCTCAAGGTGAATGCCTCCACTGACCCACTCTTACCTTGCAAAAAACAACAAATAGCAAATCTTTTCTACAAGCTGTAGGAATGTCTTTAACATTTTAAAAATATCCTTAAATGTTGTTCTCTGGTCATTTATAGCACTCCTTCATAATTTTTCTCAGATTCATTCTGGTTGTCGTGCACTGTTTACCTCAGCTGTATGTATGATTGCAGTCATTCTGAGGCTGTAAAGGTTTGCAAAAGAAGTCCCATACGAGTCGATAAGTCAATGAAGCTCACTTCTGTTTAATAACAGCTACACTGAGGTGAGTTGTTGATATTCTGAACTTTTCTGTTGGTAAAAGCACTGTTGTTTTTGCTGCTGTTAGCTGCTGTTAGCCTTGGTCAGTTGCTGTTAGCCAGCATCAATGAAACTTTCTTTAAAGTGGATTAACATTGTTTGATTTGGACACTTAACAAATAAACTCTTATACAGTTTGAGAATGTAATTTAACTGGGGTTAATGTTTATCAGAGGGGAAGTGTGATTTTTATTATGCTCGAGCCTAATGCATAACTTTAGCTAATAACTAGTTGTTGTTACTGCTTATCTGGCTTGTTTTGAGTTGGTCTGGAGACGGAATGGAGTCTAAGCAGTCTCATAATTAATAGCAATAATACTGGGAGTAAATGAGCATTTCTATGCATGTTTTCATGTATTAGAGCCCTGACTTCAGCCTAGGAGTTGAGGCTTCTGGTGAGGAGAAAGAAGATTGAGGTAGAAATTAAGAAATAAGAGGGGAGAAAGAGCAGTGGTGGAGGAGGCAGATGAAGAGGAGGTGAAAAAAGACATGATGAGAAAAAGATGATGAAAATATTGTAGGGTCTACCTTACAATATAAAGCGCCTTGAGGCGACTGTTGTTGTAATTTGGCGCTGTATAAATAAAATTGAATTGAATTGATTTGAAAATATGTTAAACGGTCACATTCAGTTCAAAGAGCTTTATGATTTTTAAACTCAGTTTATAAGACATACTACATATGTGGACAGTCTCTAGTCACACATATAAAACACAATAAGGCAGAACAGTGATGTCTAACAGCGCTGCTTCCTGTACTTTTAATGGATTAATTCTTTTTGAGAACACAAAACTTGCTGTAAGATGTAATTTCACACTATTTGATGTATATTGAGTACAACATTCTATCTGAGCTCAAAAGAAAATATTTACTGTACCTTTAAGTGAAAATTTGAAATTAGGCCTGCTTTATCTGATTACGTGTTTTGGATTATATTTGCTAAAATATACACTTTTGTTTATCTCTCGATTTAATAGCTTGATATTTAATGTTCATTGTTCACAAGCTGCAAGCCACTGTCCTGTAGCTTCAACCTACCAAACCTGCTGACAGTGTTAATGGCTTCCACAACAGGAATGAAGTTCTCATTATCTTCCAAGCTAATCTGCAGACAAAAGCACAAGCTATTATTGAGGATCACATAGACAAACAATGACAATATTACATTTACAGTATCTGAGGAGAAACAGATTGGACCCTAATAATGACATTTTAGTTATCAGGTGATCAGGTCAGTTATCAGATCAGCCTACCTCAAATAGCACAGCTAAGGCAGCCACCCTTCCTTCTTTCTCTATAGCTTCATCCAGACTTTGGAACTCCTCTGAATTGTAACAATAGATCTGCATCTGATCCATAAGAGACACCAAGGTTATCACGGTGTAAGGTTATTGGTTAAAAAAACCAAACTGATGCTGTGCACCACCGTCCTTTACCTCCAGAGGGTATTTCATTCCATTCAGACTGTGTTCAGACCCATCTGATGTTGCATTGCAGCGACCCCAGTGGAAGGTGATTCTGCCAACACGAAACCTGGACCTCAGCCCTCCGCCACTCACAAAGAACTCCCCATCCACATCAATTGCCACTAAAATGCACAATAGAATGGTAAATGGTAAATGGCCTGTATTTGTATAGCGCTTTACTAGTCCCTAAGGACCCCAAAGTGCTTTACACAACCAGTCATCCACCCATTCACACACACATTCACACACTGGTGATGGCAAGCTACATTGTAGCCACAGCTGCCCTGGGGCGCACTGACAGAGGCGAGACTGCCGGACACTGGCGCCACCGGGCCCTCTGACCACCACCAGTAGGCAACGGGTGAAGTGTCTTGCCCAAGGACACAACGACCGAGACTGTCCAAGAACACAAGTTTAAATGAGTTTCACAGAAGCCAAAAAGGCCGATCATCAATTTTGTTTAGGCAGGACTCATTACTTATATGTATTCAGTCTCTCCTGACTCCAAAGTATTTCTTTAATGTTTGACAGCCTTTTGACTCAAAACCTAAAAACTTCATGTGATCAAATTTGGCCAATCACCCCTTCAAAATTATCTTCCAAAAAAATTAATTAATTAAAGAAACACTTTTTAATCCGAGTTTAGCATCAAGCCAGTTAAACCTCTAGCATATTGATCTGGTCAGTTAAGTAGGAGAGGGAGTTGTTAATCAGTTTCAGTTGCTCTGGTGTTAATAAAATTGACAATACACACACTAGAGTGGCAACAATTTAAAAAAACAACAACAAATTTTTAGTCATAAGCACCACAAGGCTGGGCTCGAACCTACTTGGTTACAGTTTTAGCATTAGCATTACAGTCTCAGAGAAGAATCAATATGCCAGTGTTATACTGGTTTAGGTGCTCACACAGCATACTGCTACCAAGCAGAACAATCACAAGCACGGGCTAATGAGATCAAAATCTGATACATCTGAGGCTGATTGGTTAGGTTCCTGTCATGGCCCATCAGCTGAATACTGGTGATCACCAGATCAATTGGTATATCACTTTTACTTTGCTGAAAAATATCTCACAACATAATAAAATATTTTAATGAGACTCTGTAGGCTATACATTTCTCTCATGAAAATCCTGCCAGCAATGGAATATCTGTTTAATATGCAATTTCCTCTCAGACAGAGCAAGAAAAGATTAATTTTGGAACCATTAACATATACAGAGCGCACACAGAAGCACACACTCCCACAGCCCAGGCAGTATTGGAAAGAGGGTGATGATAGCTCAGCCAGCTTTCATTTGTTTATCAGACCAGACATCACTCCACATGTTGCCTCTCCTCCCTGTCTCTTCACATCGTCCTCATTTCATGCCTTCCCTCTCTATACATTTTCCCTTTGCTCTTTTGTTGCCTCTTTTCTTTTGCTCGGTTTCATCTCTGCCTCTTGGCATCGATCTTTCTTTCTCCACACGGTCTCCCTCTGCTGCTGTCCCTCTAGTTGCATCGCTCTCAATTACTTAGTCTCTTTCTCTTCATCTTCCTTTGACTTGTTCTCCTTTAAATCCTAGCTGCTCTCTCCTTCATTAACCTCAGAACTGTGAATCATTTTTTGTGGTATTTAGAAAGTTAAGCTTATTTCCACAGCCAGAGATTAAGACGTTGTGCTTTCGAGCTCCAATGTCAAAATCATTGCCATAAATCGAATTGACCATATATTGTATCTCTACCTCATGTGCTTGCTACTTTAATACTTTAATAAGCTGGTGAAATAGTTCAGTAGAGATGAACTGGCTTGTCGTTGGACAGGACAGAAGATTTTTTAAAGAAAATTAAGAAACAGCACTGGTTAAGGTAAAAAGATAGATGCTGGAAATTATACGTATTAGGGTCAAACACAAACAAAAGCACACAAGGGACAGTAGAGGGCTATCAACATACCAGTCTTCCCGTTGTTGTGAATGGTGGTAGACTCTGCTGTCAAGCTGTTCCAGCCCTCTAGCTGCAGATTCTGGTACTGCAGCCTAACCTGGGTAAATGTCTCATCGATGTCCACAGGAGACTGTCTGGGACTGTTACAGGATGGATACTTCTTACCCCACTTGCGCTGGTTTAGGGTACCTGTATACAGAATGGAGAAAGTGGATCAATGCTCGTAAAAGCTATTGAAGTACAACTGTTACCACCAGACCATATTCATAAGAAAGGCAAGAATTACACCTGTACATTGTGGTGTCACAAAACTAAAAGGTAAAAATACTCAACAAGGTCTCATATATCATAAGGTAAAAAGTAATACTAAAAAAAGACAAAAAACAAATCATCTGATATCACCAACACGTTCCTATCCCATAACGTGACATACGACGCCATGTGACAAATGTCGATATGTTACGCTTTCGGCCACCCAACCTGTCTGTATGTTACGTGTTCGGAAACATGAGAACCATTTGGAATGACTCTACAGATGTATATTTATTTTCTCATCAATAATCGCTTTGAAAAACACTATCTAATACGATTAAGATTGTGGTTAAGGTTAGGGATAAGGTTATGGTTGGGGTTAGGGCTGGAATACACAGCTGGAACATGTGTTACCGCCAGGAGCGTCATTCTATTGGATTCCATCCACAATCCGATGCGCATCATAGGGATGCGAAAGGTTACCTTTCACGTTTCTATGGGATGCCTCGAGACGTGACAAATCCTTGGTATGTTACGCGTTGAGAATGAGAACGGTCTCATACCACTGTTAAAGGTATTATTTTTCATTTTTGGCTGATCATTACAATTTAAATGAGTGCTTCAGCTGGAATAACAACTGTACAAAAAAACAATAGTTAATAACAGTTGCTACTAAATGTAACTCCTGTTCTGTGAGTAGGCACAAGGACACTTACAAGTTTAATCACTGAATGTGTGGACCCAGAAGAAAGAAAACACTTCTGCTTTGTGCTAAAAAGCAATCTTCCCTTTAATGTACAGTTCAGTATATTGCACAGTAATGTAACGTGTACAGTACAGTATAGTGTTCAATTCAATTAGAATGTATTGTGTCAGTTACAATTTTTAGGCAGTTCAGAGCAGATGGTCAAACTGTAGGTCAACAGTAACCAACTGGTATCAGTCAAACTTTATGCTAGCACTCTAATTACTCTATATTTTAATATTGATGTGCTGTGGGTGAGGAGATGTCTTTTTTTAAACAAGACTGTATTTTCCACATATAAAGATTAAAAATAAAAACTAAACAAAAACACATTTGTAGTGAAAAATGCAACATGAATAATCCCAATGAGGTAAACCAAAAGCAGCATTCCTCTTTTTTAAGGGAAGGGGTTTTATGCTAATTTTCACCAGCTCAAATGTCTTTGTGCTGTGAATTATTATTTATGAGACCCTGTCAGAATGTACGTATAAGATTTTTCTGAATTTATCTACTGCATGACACATACTCTGCATTTATGCTATATAATGACTGTTTTCTGCTTTGGCTACATATGCTTCTTATTCAACATTTATTTAATTTTGTTCATGTCTGAACTGCACCTTTGTATTTATTAACAAGATATATGTGCAAGTAGTTAAAATATTACTTCTTATGTGTATTACTAGTCATGCATTCTGGCACACACAAGTACATGTTTCTGCATAAATGAATGTTTTAATTTATTGTGCATCCAAATCCATGACATTTACTCAGTTCCTCCAGGCATATCCAGGGAAACCCTCGTTAAATGCATTTATTATGCTGACTAAACTTACTGAGCTTTCTGCAACGCTGATAAATACCATAAAAGATAGTACTGTAAATATCATATTTTACATAGGTTTTACAATAATAACTGGGATTTTTCTTCATTCTTTTCAATCTGATCCATTTTTTTAAAAAAGATGAATGCTCAAATATGTATCTTTACCAATAACAATAGAGCAAAGACCTATTGTGAGCATTAACATTGCTGGATAATGAAATTGCATAACTAGACGCTTCTTTTCCCAAACATAATCATTAGCATGTGTATACTTAGTATAGTATAGTATAAAGTAAAGACAATGAGTCTAATGAGGTCAGAGCAGATGGTTTAACTGTAACTTGTCACACATGACCAAACAGCTGTTGGCTTTACATTCCTGCTTGCGTGTGTGAGCATGTGTGTGACGGAGAGAGCGTTCATCTAAATCGATCGCTGTGATCCTTGTTTCGCTGTGCCCTCTTTCAACAGCTGAATACAGAGGGTGAAGGCAGGTGCTTTTTTTCTATCCAAAGATGCAACATGTACGATAAGCAGTTGTGTTATTTATTCCTCTAATGCTGTCGCCCGGGGACACAGCTGAAGCGACATTTACTCTGCTGTTTTCCAATATAATACGAAATTGAATTTTTCAAACCACTGAAGGGGATTCAGTCACCAATCAACAACCCATTTTTTACAAGCTGAGATTTGTGACCCAATTTGTTTGTGCACTGACCACTCAGAAACCCAACACACAACAGCATCTATCTCTGCATCAACTATAGGTTGACATATGACCTTCAGTATCCGAGTATAACGCTACACCAAGAGACTGTAGAGACTGAAAACCTCAGAGCTATCTCCAGCTCCACCGTGGCATTATCGCAGCTATGCCAGTGTATTAAAATCAGCTAAAGGGAACGCACTTAGTGGCTGCCAGTGGTGTCACCTTATAACCTGGTTCACAGTCTTGGTGTGTGTGCTAATGGATGTATGAGAATCAAATTGTAAAGTGCTTGAATAACAAGCACAATATAAATGTATAGCCAAGTTTAAACAAGCAGTATATGGGATGATTTTTCAGTGTTTGCTGGTGAAACTAAGATAAAACAGTGGTATCATTCTTTCCAAAAGAAATATTGGACTGTCCCTTAAAGATTCTTTAAAATGCAACTGTGATTTAAGCATATTTTAAACCTTTACATTGGCTAAGATTTGAACACACAGTATCTGTCACCGAAACCTCAAATCCTACTTTACTTCACTGACTGCAGGCAATCAAAGTGGAGTGCTCTAGTTAAAAGGTCAAAGCAGAATGCTGGTCACACTGTTATTTTGGTCCCAGGTTTAATGACATAATTTTGCATTTATTCTTTATGTGCATTACTGGTGTTTGTTCACACGTGGGTGTCGGAGAAACATCTCTATGTGTCAATAAGCACATCACCCCTACAGCTTCATCTGTCAACATCATAAAACATACACACATACACAAAAAACAAACAAACACACGCACACTCACTCTTCTGACATAATGCTACCATGGCAACAAGTAGCTGACAGGTTGGAGAGAGGAATAAAAAATAAAAAAAATCCCCTGAAGCTAGACTTGGATTTAAATGAAGACAGGAGTCTTCATTTGAATCCATAAATACTCACTCACACACCAGCTCACACTCGGTAAAGGAGTCAAATTTAGATGATTAAATATGGAAATTACATTTCATATCTCTGAGTTCCACTTGCTTTTTCAGAGTAATACCAGAAAAAAAAGTCCGCTGCCAGTGCTACTGGCTGTTGTTAAAATCATATAATGTATTTTTTTTTGTCAACATGTGTTTTTCATGTTTTAATTTTTACAACTTAGAAAGATGAATTTTAATGATTTCTACTCAGTCATATAACATACCAACACAGCCACCACCGCAGAAATTAAGGCAAAACTACCCTTCAGCCTCCATTGTTTACTGAGGTTATACGGCAATTTCCTGATGAATTTAGAGTCTCAGATAATAGTGTCAAGTCTTATTAATTTTAAGGTGGAGAGAAGTTTTTTTGGCAAGTTAATAAATAGTGCAGTAAGGTGCGCTTTCCTACAATCTATCTGTAACAGGCAAGAGGAATAATGGTATTTACTGTATTCATTCTTAGCAGAGTGGCACAAGTCCTTATATTCCATTTAAATTGAACATCTAACACTGTATTACTGTGCTCAGTAATACAGTGTTTTTATTATTTCTTACCGAGGTGTTGTAGAGCAAAAATATTTGACCTAAGTATTTATTCACTGATGGATTTTTTAATAGGAATAAATATGACTAAATATGACTGAATGCCAACATTTTGTTTGGCATGGACAGATCCTTGATCTTATAAAAAAAACTTTAGTTACCCATATTTTAAACCTCTGGGGCCTCATTCATATTGCTGGCATACACACATAACCAGGTCTGAAATATGTATAAAACAGTAGTGTTCTGTCAGGGTAATCAAGGCAAGCAGTGCTTGCTGAGTCGAATCCAAGAAAAGACACTAATTAAAACATACCATAAAGCAATCTTTCTCCTTTAATCTCAGCATTGTGTCAGAAGTCTTCTCACACATCTATTTCTATCACAGGTGATGGATGGGAGACTAGCATAGTAGACAAGCTTACATTGCTTTCACCGCACTTGAGTTGAATGGATTGACCACCACAGCCAACATGTGTAACATATGTAACTTGTTTACCATGTTAGTAAAGAAAGCTTCAGTGAAGGAGAGGGTAACTCCTCCTGTGTCAAACAGATTCCACAAACGCTTTCAGATTAGCATCAAGTTCAACCAGCTGTTTTTCTAATACACTGTGTTATTTTTTTCAGTTTTAAATCCTACTGTAGATATTGAAAGTCAAAGGCTCAAGCCTTTAATTCAGCTGTTTTTAAATAAATATATTTAATATACTTTGGTAAATCAAAATGTAGGCCTGTGATTCTGAGCTGATTGTAAGCAGAATGTAAAGTGTTTAAAATGAGCTCACAATAATGCTAATCCATGTAACACTGAGGAGGAATATTTATTTTTGCTGCTTTGTCTGGAATTTGCCAATAATACAGTTTTATTTGTAGTGAAGTGTTTTACATCCATCCATTTTATTGCTTCTTCTACTAAAGCAATGCTTCCATCACCTCACACTATTGTCAGCTAATAGTAAATGGCAACACACACACACACACACACACACACACACACACACACGCACACACACAGTAGTGAACATGCTCCAGGTACAAAGCATGTCCAACATTCTAGCATCTTTAAAAACCAACCTGATGGATGCACAGCTGGTTGAAAACTCATGACCCATGACAAAAAAAATACAAAAATTATAATACTGTATTACTGTTGTTTTTCATTGTGTGGTACATTTTCCTTCTTAGTTTGTTGTTGTTGTTCATAAAGAGAACAACAGGTTTTAAGCTGCATCGGCTGAAACTGATTCATTTGCTTCAAAATAAGCAATTTGTAATTAATTATTAGAATTGTCATTTAGTCATCTCTGAACTAAAGCACCACAAAAGACAGATAGAAAGAAAAGAAAAAATATAAAGAAACTTCATAAATAAAAGTTATTTTTCAGCCAAAAGAGCAGTCAGCTGTGAAAGTGGTCAAGACAGAAACCATTTACACCTGATGCTGCTGCTCCTTTTTATCCCCAATCATTTCAGCTCACCTCTCACTCAGGGGAGGAGAGAAAACACAAGAGAGGAGGAGAGTGGATAGAGGGCAAAAAGAAGAAAAGGAGATACAGCAGCAGAGGGCAAGGAAGCTAAAGTAAGAACAGAAAGAGGAGCAGAGAGAGGGTGATATGCAAGACAAGTGGGAGGAACAGAGAAGCACAGAATGAGACAAAATGAGGACAGCAGTGTGCATATGTGCAATGAGGTACAGTGCAGATGTGTTTCAAACAGCACAGGATGTGCACATAGACGTATGGTATGTTTGTGTAGTGTGTGCGTCTGTCTCCCCTTGCCCACGCTTACACCAATTAAGCTCCCATGGACAGCATAAACACACAGAGAGCTGATTTCACTGTCTGTCAAAGGTTCTGCACTGCCGAGTGAGCTAAGTGTTCAGAAAACATGCTGGATTATTACTCTGAATAATGTAGGGCTTGACTTTTTCAGTGACTGTCTGCTCCTGTTTGCATCACTGGTGGCAAAGATAACTGGATATGTATCAAATATTAAATACCAAAAAATGGCCCCTGGTTTAGTTTAACTCACACTGCCTCTTTCGAATCTGCATTATCGTCTGGCTGACATAGATAAAACACCAGTTAAACAGCTTAACCTCATTTCATGCACTGAGAGCCCGCTATTTCTCAAAGGCCCTGGATGTAACGTTTTATGTACTTAAACACATGTTCTTATTGCTTTCATTACCCACTGGTTTGTTTATCTTTTTTGGCAGGGTTTTTTTAATCATTCTCTCTAGAGAATGACAGAGATGAATGAGAAATTTTAACAAAAGCTGTAAAGCTGTGAAATCGATCTACTGTACTGTCAGTTTACTGCTTATTACCTCATATCAAACATGCCCAAAGTTTCTAACAATGAGGTCAGCATATGTGTTTTTTCTCTATGAGCCAAAAAAGACAGTTTATTTGACCCCCATCCACCCTGCTGTTAAAATCTTCTGTTTGCAAGAGGCAACCAATGAGAAGAAAGTTGGATTAGATTAGTATGGGGGCAGGGAGTAGATAAAATGACTAAACCAAGGCCAAATAAAGATTATTTTGGACTGAGAATAATGCAAAACTATAACATGAAGCTGGAAATCAGCATAATTTTGGCAATGAAACTTCCCTACTTGATTAATCTACATTAATATTACTGTGTTGTAGTCATCTGATTTTTCCGCAACCCTCCCAATTCAATGCAAAATCCTAGCTACGTTAGCCACTGTAGGAAAAACAACTATGGTTGCCGTTTGTCTGTAGTGAGTGTAGGAAGTCTGTTGCTGTTTAGACGTTAGAGAAGATTAAAACTTGAAAGGAACCCAATGTGATAAGTGATGTTCACTTATGTCAGATGACAACAATACTGAGGGGTCCGATGTTGAGGATGTCCTGAACTGTTCTGTAGGTAAGCACTGCTGTTTTTGTCGCTGTTAGCTGTTGTTAGTCAAACTTTCTTTGAAGTGGCGAATAGACTCTCATACACAAGAATGTAACCAAACTGTTTATCACATGGAAAGTCTATTTCTTTAGGACAAATGAGCCTAACAATACATGTCTGTATCTAGAAGTCATCAGAATCATCATCATCAGCTCAGGTCAGGTCATTATCAACTATCCTAGGGGGCGTGTCCCATTTAAAGCTTGGAACTGAATCCACACACTGGAATCCAGGAAATTCCTAATTATCATAAATGATTCCTACTGGGGACAAATAAGGTGAGTGTACGCTACCAGTAGTACCGTTACCAGTATCCTAGCCAGCTAAATGTATCTATTTGTCCTGTGAGAGACTAATTAGTGATGAAGCACTCCACACATCTCTCTCTTTGATTAAGAGGTAAAACCTGTGAAGCTGGTTAATGACCTGCTGCATTTTTTATGTTTTTGGCCTTTTGTTTTGACAGAGCAGGCCCTTATCACAGGGATGCTAATGTAATCAAGCCACACACGAATGGCAGAGGCTACTATTCCCATTTAATTAACCCTTCAATATGACATAAGTTATTCTGTATTACAGTTCTATTAGCAATGCTCTCCTAAGTTTTTTTCATGCGTGGGTCTGTCACCTACCAGAAGGTTTCCACCTCCTTTGTTTGTAGAAAGAGCAGATAACAGAGCACAGATCACTGCTATCGCACTGCAACTGTTATGTAGGGTTAACAGTTAAGCACTTTTATGCACTACAAATAAATAACCTTGTTCTCGTAAACCTCAATATTCAGTGGTGGATTTTACAATTAGAGAGCCATTCTTCTGTCTCAGCTGGAGTCAGGTGTTTCGATTAGCATCTCAGCTAGCAGTATCACTGATTAAAAGCTGAGCACACAAATAAGAATCATACCTTTGTGCGAGAGTAATTTTTATTCATTTGCGAGCACACACAGACTCACACAGACTGACTGACACAAAGAAGCGAGTCTGAAGCTGACAAGATCTGAGCCACTAAATGAATCCTTTCTGAATGACAGAGAATGGACTACACACACACACACACACACACACACACACACACACACACACACACACACACACACACACACACACACACACACACACACACACACACACACACACCACTCATTCAGCAAGATTGACTACAATGACAGATTGTCACACACATGAGCAGCCAGCATATCTGACAAACAGACCCGTCAGAAAATTCAAAAAGAAAGCAAGCGGGTGGGGGGAGTGAATCAGAGTTCCCATATGAACTTTACGTTATCTTGATGACTCGATAAAAAGTGGTGAACGTGAGAAAGTCTTCAAACCGCCGTTTGCATAAATATTAAACACCAAATGGTAGACTGGCTCTCTGAATGAATTTACTATTTATCTGAAGTTTTCAAATAAAAATATCTGGATTTCTTACAGAAAACGAGATTCACTTTGACCACTAAAATTATTCCTACTGCCGACACGAGCTTGTATCTTTTAGAACCCCACCTGCTGACCTGTGACTGCTAGACAAAAAAGACTAGACTGGCCATGCGGGTACACATATGCGTGAAGTGTGGCGTTTGAACATTTTTAAATGCTGAAGTCACCTCATAAAATCTCCCTTCAAGGCTGTGTAGTGCTGCCAGTGCGCAGGGGGGAAAAACCCCAGCAAAGAACTCATTAACCCAACCACATACTGGTGAGAGCAAGTGAAAAGGAGAGAAAATAGGGAGTGCATATTGTGTATTTGTGAATAAAGAAGCACACCTCTGCATCATTACCTCATGTCTCCCACAAGGCTCCAAGAGCAGCCACACAGGCTGAGCAACAACTGGAGCAGAAGAGCAGCCGGCGTAAAGTATTTGGTGACTAAGAGAGCTGTTGAGAACATAGTGGGTGGTGAACACAAGCATGTAAAGGGAAAAAGAAACAACAAACGCATGAAGGAAGGGTGCAATGCACTGCTAGCTGGCTGAGAGATACTTAAATAACAAGGATTTAATGTTTTCTTCATGTCACAGTGGAAATGGCACAATGAGAGCTTTTAAACCGGGATCTGAAAGCTTGTCTCTAAAATTTTCACTCATCATAAATAAAAGCGGTAAATAAGACGGCTGAAAATAATTAAAGCGACACAAAGAAAACAAATCAGATCTCAGTGAGGAAACAAAATCATGCCTGATGTCTATACTGATGTGAACTGGGTCATGTGTTAGGAATGAAAGGATGTCACATCTTTTACTAGAAATAAAAATGACCAACCTACAGAGGGCAGAATTCAAAGACACCTCAAAAATTAAAGCGAAAAAAATGATGATCTGTGAAAAGCACAAGGTGCCAATGAGGAACCTGCCACTTCTGATATTCTATGGCAGATGCCAATCAGGTTCCACGGTGCCAGGCAGCGAGCACACTAGAGGACAATCAGGCCTCTCTCATGAAGTGGCCAGGGGCCTGTTGAAGGTAATTTTGTAGCTCTGACGGGGCTCATTCTCTTCCTCCTTGAAAAAAGGAGCAGATATCAGTCCTGCAGATAGGTTGAGGACCTTCTATGGCTCTGTCTAGCTTTCCTAGACTAGTGGTCTATTTCCTGGGAGACACAGAAAACCTTCTCGCAATGACATATATTGATGTGCCACTCTGGAAGAGTTGGACTACCTGTGCAACCTCTGTAATGTCCAGGTATCTCCTCATTCTACCAGTGCTACACTTACCCTAGCAGTCAGTGTCACTAGTGTCAGCGTAATAAGCAACAAATGATAAATAACTAATTAAAGATAATGTCGTTCAAAATAATTGCAAACTCAAAAGGAAGATAACTGGCACTTCTCACATTTAAATAGCTACCACTGAAAGTGTGGGATTAAAAAGTGTGTTCACAAATCACAAATACAGCAGTGGCCGTTTTAATCCCAAACAGTTTCAGTGTTGATTTGTCATCAGACAATCAAAACGGCTGAGTCTGGTGTGTCACAGAGCTACTTTTCTCCACTCTTACTAAGCACCTTGGGGAATAGGTTTCCCTCTACAATGCTAAAACATCTTCACCCCATTATGTAAGGTACAAAGGAGTGACATATGCTGGGTCTGGCACTATACAAGTCAAATAAATATGAAAACTGTCTAGCCCGTAGAATTAAAAACAAGATTTGACTTAATTTGTGTTCCATTTAAAGAAGGCAGAAATAAGCAGAAGAAAACAATTACTGAACTATTCTCTGCTTAATATGTTTATTTTATCTCTTTATAAGCTTAATGGAACAGCCTTGAAATAAAATTATTTGCCCACCACTGCTTAAGGTCAATGGATCACGCAGACGACACAACAGTGACAATATCAGCAGGTAAGGTGGGGCCGAATAAGTCAGCAAACATCTGATTAACACATCCAGCAGACAGAGTCCAACATTCACCTCTCTGCTTTAGTGGCCAAGAAATCCTGTAGCTGATAAATGCTCACTGTTCTGAAAACAGCAGCAGAATCAGGTTGAGACATTGCACACAGCAGGGGATAGTTTGCATCAGGTACTAGTGGAAATCATGCTGCCTGACTAGAGCATTCGAGAGGGAGAGCGCAGAGCAGTCGCTCACAAGCTGTGAGAGGACATGCGCTATCACATCAGCACAAATCAGTGCAATCGGACTTCAAACAGGCTTTGTGGCAGGGAGTTTGCAGATTACGGGCAGAGTCTCACGTGCACCTCAGGTGATGTCGACAAAAGTTTAGAACTGCCTGCTGTTTATTGCAGACAGAGCGATGTAAAGTGTGATCCGGTTTTTGGTTTGCTTATTTGCTTGTCATAGACTGCATCTGGAAACAGCATTGCAAAAAAAGACAAGTGTGAACCATGAAGGTAAAGCTTTAAGTTGTAAAACTAAAAGAATGACACAATAAATGCTAGAAGTCCACATAAAACAAATTTCTGTCATTTCACATCCAGTAAACAGAAGAATAACGAATGTTGTCAAGGTCTGCCAAGCTCTTATTCCTTCCTTTGTTTATTTGTTACATACCTGTGCTTGCTTCTCCTACTAAATACTGAAAGTGTATACACATACACACATGGACTGATCAGGCATGACTACCTGCCAAATATTGTGTTGTTCCCCCTGTTCCTGCCAAAACAGCAAACAACAACAACTGTGATGCACGGTGGATTCTGACACCCGTCTATCACTATGAGGCTTGTAGTAAAAAAAAAAGAAAAAAGAAATAGCACTTTGAGTGCTCTATAGCAACCAGTCCATTCATTTTCTCTAATGTGAACAACTAAGAACTCTGTTTGCATGATATGACTGGAAATGCAAAAATTTTGTTGGTGCCTCCTTTGTCTGAATTAACATTATGTGATATCACTGAAATGAATGAGTGATTGCATTTTTTATTCATACTGTGTTCCTACACGAAGAACACTGTAGCTGAACTACATTGCCTTCCCATTATGCACCTCTCTATTTCATTGGTTGAAATAAATATTTTAGCTTCAATACAACTTTCTTCTGATTGGCTGCCCCTCATAAACAAAAGATTGTAACAGCGGGTTGGTGGATTTTCTGTGCTCTCATCATGAAATGAGTGTTTAGCGCAGTCTGAAGCCTGAGCCTCTGGCTAAGAGGAATTAATGGTGACCTCATTACTTGGAAATTTTGGCCATGCGTAATATGAGAATCAAATATGATCATTTTCTTTATTCTGTAGAATGTTTTCGACCAATTCTTCTAAAGAGATTTGGGTTAGGTTTTTGTTTATATAAAAGAAGACAATTCAACAAGCACGGATGCTCTCAGGCATTCTCTACCATTATAAAATACACGTACAGAGTCCTAAATTTTCTCATAAATTATTCACTGCTTTTCTCATTTAATATTCTCCCAACTGAATCAACCTGCAGTCATGATTTACTCTTTGGTCCTGGTTTTAGATGAGTGTAACCAGACAGTTCAACATGATATCAAGTCACTTTTGCATATTTTGTTTTGGGATGTAACCTCTTTAAATGTGCATGTGTTAACTGTCTGTGAAGGTTCTCAGTCATCCAGGTCATCGTAGTCAAAGGAGCTTGCAAAGAAAAGCGTCTGGACTTCTTTAAGTTGCTTGAAGACGTTTCACCTCTCATCCGAGAAGCTTCTTCAGTTCTAAGGTCAAATGGCCGAGAGTCCCAGATTTAAACCCAGTGGGAGTATCCCCCCAAAAGAGGGACAAAGGGACCCCCTGATGATCCTCTAATCAACTGAGCCAAGGTGTGAAAGCGGGTGTGGGTCCCAATCAGCCAGGGTTTCGGGTGAGCTCACTGTGAAACCTGGCCCCACCTTGTCATGTGAATTCCTGAGGTCAGATGGCCCAGGATGTGAGTGGGCGTTAAGGCGTCTGGGGAGGGAACTCAAAACTGGATTATAGATGGCAGACAGTTGGTGTCGTAAACCACCTCCTCTGTTCAAAGATGGTTGCTCACAGTGGACATTGGAGAGACCAAACAGCCACTTCACAAGCGGATGGCACAACATAGAAGAGCCACCTCCACAGGACAAGACTCAGCAGTTCATCTGCATCTAAAGGATAAAGGACACTCTTTCAAGGATGCCAATGTTCACATTTTGGACAGAGAGGACAGATGGTTTGAAAGAGGAGTGAAAGAAGCCATCTATGTCCACTGTGAGTGACCATTTTTGAACAGAGGCGGTGGTTTACGACACCAACTGTCTGCCATCTATAATCCAGTTTTGAGTTCCCTCCCCAGACGCCTTAACGCCCACTCACATCCTCGGCCATCTGACCTCAGGAATTCACATGACAAGGTGGGGCCAGGTTTCACAGTGAGCTCACCCGAAACCCTGGCTGATTGGGACCCACACCCGCTTTCACACCTTGGCTCAGTTGATTAGAGGATCATCAGGGGGTCCTTTTGTCCCTCTTTTGGGGGGATACTCCCACTGGGTTTAAATCTGGGACTCTCGGCCATTTGACCTTAGAACTGAAGAAGCTTCTCGGATAAGAGGTGAAACGTCTTCAAGCAACTTAAAGAAGTCCAGACGCTTTTCTTTGCAAGCTCCTTTGACCATGTGTTAACTGCAAACTTCTAAGATGAGTTAGCTTAATTTGTTTCAACTTGTCAGTTGGATTGAAAAATGTCAGACCTCGTCTTTCTTTTTCCTTCTGCCTCATCCATGGATATCAATCAGCCTGTGTATACACTGGATCAGAGGAGAAGCTGTGCAGCTGCTAACTGAGATCACAATACTGTGTCTGTCCACAAAATAGTGCTATGGTTAAAATTAAGATTTCTGAGTCAGAGGCATTCCTCACTTTCTCACTCGCCTAATAGTACAAGTGCAATATTTCCCCTGCATCCACGCCGAAGTCCACGCTGTCTGAATATTCACAGACTATAAACCCACACACAGAGCAAATCACAAACTCCTCTGAGATTTGCCAAAATTAAGCCATTACGCAGCCTCTCTTTTTAGTCCTAATGATTCTGCTGCATGAAGAGCAGCACTCTGTTCAACTGCAGGGTAGATACAGGATGTTTTCTTGGAAACCACTGCACAGTTTAACCAAATGTGTGATCTGAATCTAAATGTGAAAATATATGGGTTTATTCATAGTCTGCTTCTCTTTCCAATCAGATAAAATGAAAACTTTAGGGGGGAATTTTACAAATGCGTAAGGACACATATTCATATTTAAAATCTGCAAATGCATGCATGTACATGTGTGTGCGTCTGTGTGTGTCTTCCCCAGACAATGAGGGGAGTATTGAAGCCTGCATCGCCCTCGGCTATGACTTAGTTGGATCAAGAAGAGGGAAGAGGCAGAGAGACACACAGAGAAGCTCAGATACAGATACTGGGGGAAAAAAAAGGACAAAAAACATTCAGCATTTCCATTCAATTATATTCTGTTTGTCTTTGTCATAAGGCCAAAGCATCATGTTGTTACTGCTTCAGTGAAAATACTGTCTTATATAACAGTGATCACATCTATTATGAGGGCTCATTTTAATGTGGTTCTGAGGTAAGTAACTTTTTTGGTTATAGCTTATAATACAAAACTCAAAAAAGCAAAAAGAAACCACTGATTTATTTTTAATATCCATTAATAAATAGTACTATTGTATGTCTATTTCCTCTATAAGGATATGAATATAACAGGCAAAAGCAGAGGAAACTCTGGGTTATCAGGCCACTCTTACATCCACACATACACATAACAGATGGGGCCCTAAGGGGTGTCTTCCAGGCAGAAGGATCCCATGGACACCCTGAAGGCAAAGCACAGTAATGATGAGGACAACACAGAGGAGGAGGTGATGAGGAGGAAGAGGAGGAAGGAGTAACACTGATACACTTTGCGCACAAATATGGCCTCATGTATGAGTATGCCAGAGTGTGCAGGCAGTTTCTGGAGGACGAAGGAACTGATACCACTAAATGGCCCCACACTTACCTGATCCAATGAAATCCATCAAGTGTGACATCGTTCCATTCCTCACACATTACCGAGTCTATATCAGTATACATATCCAGCATGGTTTTTTTCTTATTGAGATTTGATGTGTTTTTAAAGTGTTCCTTTAACTCTTTTGAGCAGTCTAATTTATTTCTCAAGTAGGTGAATCAGCAACTTAAAAAAAAAAAAATGGTGCAGCCACATGCTGTATGTAATATATTTATCCAGGTATCTTAGTGACAGTAACAAGAGGCCCAATAAATATGCCTGTCTAGCCATAAACTAAACATGACAAGGGATTTATACTGACTTCATATTATAGCTCACTATCTGATATACAGTATCTCTCACTATTTACTTTCTCAAGCTTTTCCGAGCTTTTGCCAACGATGATGACGATGATTTGAAAAACTATCCCTTGTACAGACGGCAAAACACAGACCAACCACTCTTGCTTTAGACTAAAACGTATAAACTATCACTTCTTTAAAAAGGCAGGCCGGCACAAATTCCTAAGCAGGAATTGCGTTTCAGTTCTTTACTTTTAAACATTATTAGGACTCAAACCATAGTACGTCTGACATAAGCGTCTCAAAAAGGGTATTGTGATCTGGATGTAACCTAATTTGAAACCTTCTCCAACTCTCTAACCCCCCCCCCCCCCACACACACACACACACACTTTCTTTTATTTCCTTTTTAGCCCGCACCCCCCACCCCCACTCCTGACCTAACTAAAACGCAGTGCACAGTGCTTCACAATGAAGTGTATTTCTTTCACATGTTAATGCTTTTACTCATGGCTCAGTGCACAGCACAAGGCAAGAAACAGAGCTGGTCAGGAAAACAAGACTGCGCACGCACACACATGCACACACACACACAGATAGAATGAATCTAAATGAACTGCCACTGACTTACCTTTATTTGTGATAATGAAGTATGAAAGAAAGACAGAAAGAAAGACAGAAAGACAGAAAGAAAGACAGAAAGACAGACAGAAAGACAGAAAGAAAGACAGAAAGACAGACAGAAAGACAGAAAGACAGACAGAAAGACAAAGAAAGACAGAAAGACAGAAAGAAAGACAGACAGAAAGACAGAAAGAAAGACAGAAAGACAGAAAGAAAGACAGAAAGACAGAAAGACAGACAGAAAGAAAGACAGAAAGACAGAAAGAAAGACAGAAAGACAGAACCATGTTTATTGTAGACATTTGTCATTGTTTCTAACCATTTACACAAAAAACCCTTTTCCACTTTGACAAAGAGGGCGTATGTGTGTGTCTGTCGGGGAATTGATTGTACAAATTTGACAAGGGGGAGGAAGAAAAAAACTGAGAGATGAAAATACATATGAATATGTTGACATTCATGCAGTTTGACAAATAGGACTACAGCAAGTCTCGGAAACAAAATAACGCAGCTGTATTCGAATTTTGTGTGTGTGCATGTGTGTGCTCATGTATGTAACTCCACCTTAAAACCTGGTTCACTGCCAGGTTTCAAAAATGCACGAGAAGTGATTTATCGGTTCATTAATTAATTAAATTCTTCTGTGACGGCCGATTCGATCCTGTTTTATCCTTTTTGCTTCATTGTTTTTAACATGTTTCGTATTTCACCCAGTTAGCAAGGACGTGGATGAATTGTACTTTGGAACAAACAGCCGCTACATTTCGTTTTCACAGGCTAACGATATCTGCTTCGGGAATACGGTGACAATTCATCCACCATTAAAGCAGATTGCGAATGATTACATTCACATGCTAAATTGTGTGAGAGCTGGAGATACTGTCATGGTAATTTGCTGAAATTCAGGTAAAGGAATGAAGACCAAGAGGAACATTAATCTTTTGCTTTGCGGTGACATTAACTGCGAATCTCTGCAATGGTAAGCTTCCCTTTTATGGAGCTGAAACACAGGGATTCAAAGAACAGAAACCCAAACAGTGGATTTGGTGTGCAGGAGAACAGCATTGCCATCTGTCTTCTACAGAAAAAATGTTTCTGTCTGCTCAGTATGCCCATCAATAAAAATTTCTAACAAATACTCATAGCTGCACATTATATTCTGTGTACTCATCAGGAGTCGGATCAATAAACCAGACGGAATATGTTGCTGATTTGCCAGTTATTGATTTATACTGTCTATGAGCTCTGTAAGCCTAACACTAACCATTTCTCTTGTATGAGCTTCAAATGACGTCCTTATTATCACCAACATGCTACTTAGAGGTGCAGGTTAATAAGTCTAATAGCTCTGCATTTAACCCCCTGATGGCCTGCTAAGCCTGTTCGCTCCTCCTGGTTCCCCTTGAACAGCTTATCTCTCCCTCTGGGACCATCGCTGTCTGTCTGCGTCCACTCTTCGTTTCTGTTAGACCCACGGCTTAGCTCGGGAGGAGCTTCGTGCTGAGTTAGCCTTTATCAGCCAACCATATGGTCTGAGGTAGATCAAGGCTCTCTCGTGGGAGATAGTAACACATAATTCCTTCGCTTGATGTGATGTTCAGACGGTCCAGACCGACATTGACCAGTCTGGTGTAGCTGTCTGTTTCAGGAAGCGTCTGGGATTTCTGGCTGAAACCTTCTGTCACTGTTTGCAAGTTTGCAGTGCGCTCTCCTTCTTTTCCTGCTTGTCTTTCACTTCTCCTTTATCGTTCTTCATATTAGCGATGTAAAATATATTTCAAAGATATTACAACACTGCCTTAAAAATAGACCTGAGATTTGATTTGCCATTTATTACGCCGTGTAACTGACAGCAGATCAGATTTCTGATGATTCTCATCTGAAATTTCCTCTTAATGCCAAAAAAGGTCAGAAAAGGAAATAAGAAAAGCCACAAAAAGCTCACACAGACCTGAGTATGACCAGTCGACATCTTCGGTGAGCCTCCTCAAGCCTTGGGCCAGTGGTTCAGCTTCCACAACTATCAGTGAGAGAGAGAGATTATTAAGTATGACGTGATCAATGACTTTTTCTTGGGTTCACGTCAGTTCATTTACCAAGCTGCCTATTAGAAAAAACTAGTTTCATTCAAGCACACGGCAAAGGTAAGATTCTCTAAGTAACACTGAAACAGCCACAACTTTGAATTATTCCATTTTTCCAACTGGTGTTATATATTGATTTATTCAGTGGCCCTATACAAATGTATAGGGCCACTGAATAATGTTTCAGGGCCACTGAAAAAAAAGGGGGTGTGTTTTGGATTTTATTTTCCCAGAATTCTGACACTGAGAGAAATGTTTTCTCTTCCGTAGATTTATGTCAATATATGAAATGACTATTTTTCAGTTTTGAAGGGCAAAATAAAATCTTGGTCAAGGTGTTTAAAATGCCACTCACACCAGAAACTACCTTTTAAGGCCCACACGTGACAGATTTCATTATTACAAATTTGCAATGTATTGAATGTAATGTAATGTATAGTTTTTCCAAAGTGGCAACATCCCCTCTGAAGTACCTCACACTGTCCTTCCCACTGAAATACAATAGTTTCAAAGTTACAATTCATAACCAGGGATATAAACAGACATGTTTTCATTTTATGTTTGCAGTGAATGCAGGCTAGGTGGTTTACAATAAACATCCTGGGTAGTCCAGTCTAGAGCCTTTTGATGTCTTAATTAAACAAACCAACAAATTAATTCTATACTGAATCAAAACATCTCTATTTTTCATCATAATGACCTGTGTGTAGCCTTGAGTAACAATCTGTCATTACTGGATGGGTGAAGTAAATAATTCCTTCTTCCCATTTTCTGCCACTTGAGCTCATCATGCTCCTCTGACTGTTAAACTATTCTTTGACACAGGGCTCAGCAACCTGACAACAATCATTTATGATAATTTGGATGTTTATTATGATTATGATGGCATTGCACAATAACACCATGCTTTGGTAGTATTTATGAAATTATTAAACTAAAATAATAAAATTCAATCACTTCTTTTATCATTTTTGTTAAAATCTAAACAGAATAATCATGGCACGGTGAGAAATATATATTCGCATGTACAGGCCTACTTTAGTTACCTGTGTTTTTGCAAATGAATCCGTGTAAATTTGCCTGCTTTGATGATGAATGAAACATTGTAAGTTGTAATAACTGAAAATTAAACAGTTCAGTTTCCGCACCAGCTAAAACCTAATTGTCGCCGTAAAGAAACAGTCTTGGCAGTTAAAGTAAATCTGTCTTTCTTAACAGCCGTTCTTCATTTGGACTCTGTTGGTAGCCATTTATGTGTATACACCCATGTTAAACACAGCTTTACAAGTCCAACAAAGATAAAAGAAAAGGGTGCAGGTGATAGATTGCAACAATGTACATATTACAACTTTTTTGGGCAAATGTAACGAATGATAGCAAATCTAAATAACATTTTCCATCTTTTTAACTAAGTATGTGATGCAAATGAAATAAAAGAGTATCATTAAACAAGAGATCACTTTGTAGAGCGCAGGAAGTAACTGTAATTCTGTTAGCATACACGCACACACATTCATAGAGCTATCTATCACGGCAGTAACTTTCACTGGGGGACAGATGAGGACACGATGATGAATGGTGTCACAGCTTCAGTGTATCTGTGGAAGTGCTGCTTGCATAGCTAATAATTCCACTAGCTGTACATTTGCTAACAGCTTTGTGCCCTTCCATAACCACCCTCTCTTCTATTATCACAGTGTAAAAACATAAAAATGCACAACTCTCTCTTCCTTGTGCTAAATCTAGTTCAGACTCTTGCTTTCTATTTTCACATTCTGCATACCAATCTTTTTCTCTGCTTTAGTTTTCCTTCCTACTTCTAACAGGGTTCAGTAATTAAAGTAGTTAATGAAAGAATCTACTGTATGTGAATTTATTTTCTTAACTTGGTTGGTTGGTTTTTAGGAGAGCTGAGTGAGTGTATTTCCTAATCATTTTTATTCATGGCACAAGGGTAATCTCAGCTGGATAATAATGTCAACAACATTATTAAAAAGATCTTCGAAGAAACAGTATATCCAAATAAGATTTTCCAAACAGCAACCCTCAGGAGCGAGTGCATTTCTGTTAAGAAGGCACACAGAAATCACTTGTAAGCACTTGTATGAGTATCATAATGAAAGCACTCAAAACTGCAAAGATGTCTATCTTTACGTGTGGTCCAACAAGCCTGTTGCTACACTGAACCCCACAAAGAGAGCAGCAGGGGGCTCCATGACAGTACAGACTGCAACATAGAATCTTAAAGGTTTGTGTCAAAAACAACATGAATAAATAAAAAAATAAGAGGACTATAAGAAACCATCTTCTCTTTCTTTGATCTTTTACTGTGTGCAAAAATACCAAAAACCTGTCCTCCAGGAAGATGAAAGCTCTGCGCAGAGTCAGATTTAGGTCACGGACAACAACCATCATATCCACAACGTTAAATCTGTCCGTGCGGCTCAAGAATAATCCCATTGTTTACTGCATAAAGCAGCAGGATAGAAACACTGGGTAAATTACTGCACATGTGACATATGCACTTGTGTTGTTCAAACACCAAATATATTTAATGCAACGCTGCCACAAATCCTTTCTGTATCATCTGTTAAAACTCCTTCCTAATGAATATTCAACAAATGCTGACAGAGAGTCACAGGGGCATGTAATGTATTTTACACTTGTCTAACTCATTGTTGCTTCTTCCGTGTTTTTACCCCATAAGTGAATTAAGGGGAAAAAAAAAAAAAGAATCGTTGCTTTCTTCTCTCTCTTTTTGGAGTTTACAGACAGCTCACTGCTAACTAGCTGGCTGAAGAGTTAAAACAGAAAACATTTTGAGGGAAAAAAGGGTTCTGGAAATATCTGAACAGTGACTTATGCTTCAATCCACAAAAACAAACAAACAAACAAAAAAAAACATGAATCCACACTTTCTTTACTGTGCTTCATCGCTGTTACATGAATCCAGTCCCACAGTCACCGATGAATCCACTACATTTGGAAATGTATGTAGTTAATGTGTGTATTACCCTGCATTACCCTGCATATTGCCTGTACTGCTATAGGCAAGAATGAGAAATGATGTGTATTTAGGTGTATGGTCAAGTGAAGAAAACTACAACCAGATCTGTATCTGTGAATTATTACGGTCCATGTAGTCACAATGACTTTAGATGTGTACCAATCTACAAGGAGCGAGGAAAAGCACTGAGGAGAAATGAATGGAGTCAGCTGGAGCTTTAATAATGACTTCATTAACATCACACTATGTGCAATCTTAATCTAATTTGGTAATGCTCTTTGGTAAACTTGAATTTTCAAGTTTTTTTTTTTTTTTCTAGAATTAAATTTCCATCTGAAAAGGTATTTGAAGTATTTCTTTGGAGCAAAACAGGAGAACCGGAGAACTGCCATGGGCAATGCGTGGAAAACAAATATTCAGAGTTGAATGAAAATGCAGAATAAATGTATATCAGCAGTATTTCCTTCCCATGTGATCACTGAGAAGACACTTGATTAGACATCCTGGAATGAGCCGCTCTGCAGTTATGAATTCATGTACTTTCTCACAATAAAAACTGTTTTCTGCTTAATCAAAAGACAAAACCTTAGTTTACTATAGGACAGAAAATACAGCAACTTTCAGGAGAAACTTCATAATAACTGTATCAAGTCTTCTCTAACTCAAGTGACAGGAATTCATGAATGAACACAGCAAACTTAGCACGTTTTTCACTTTATAATACAGCCTGTGACTAAGAGTGTAATTCCCAAGTAATTAACGGAAATTTCTGCATGTATTTTATTTATAATTACAGTATCTACTAATACTTAAAGGTAGGCATACTGGAATAATGGGTAACAAATCAAGTTTTTTAAAGAAACCAAAAAATAACTTGATTGTAACTAATTTTGAATAATGCCTAAGTAGTTTAGGTAGATTATGAGTACGTTTAAGTACTGCAAAAGTTCAGGTATTTTCCAGAAAGGGATCCACAAATTATATTTGAGTAAGTACTGTGAGTGCTGGGTACTTTCTTGGTAATTTGATGAAAAATCACAATCTTACAATGTAAGTGCACTGTACTTTTCTGGACACTGGCTGTATTGTGGAGCGTCTTAATCTTGGCTAAATTCATGTATTTTGCAGGAAAAGAGACACTGATGGAGCTTTAGAGGTTCTGCAAAGACAAAAGGGAGAAGCTGCCCAAAAATAGGTGTGCCAAGCTTGTAGTACCATACTCAAAAAGTCTCGAGGCAGTGATTGCTGCCAAGAGTGCTTCAACAAAGTATAAAGCAAAGGATGTGAATGCTTCTCTTATGTTTTTGTTTTGTTTTTTGTTTTTTATATATTTGTAAGAATTTCAAGCAAACTTTTTTTATTTTGACATGGGGTATTGTATGTAGAATTTTGAGGTGAATTTTTCATATAAAATTCATTTTGGAATAAGACTGAAAAAAATGACAAAATGTGGAACAAGTGAAGCGCTGTGATTACTTTGTGGATGCACGTTATGCTGGCAGTGCCCTGCATGTGAAATGATGCTGGTAAAGCAGGAAAAGATATCTCAAAATCAGACAATTAAAAGGTTCTCACAGGTGCCTTTCCAGAGTGCTGCCCTTTAAGAGAATACTGCTCAGCAGGACGAATGTAGAAGATGGAAGACCAGAAGGAGGAAACCAAGACAAGCATTCTCTTAAAAGAGCTGGCAGAGAAAGAGACAAAACTCTCCATCAACAGGAACCAGCAGCTTCAGGTATATTGCCTGAGCTCATGATGTTACTCTACAACAGTGGCTTGTTGAATCCTAACAGATTTTTTCAAAATGTTTCTCAGTTTAGTGAAGAATCCTTAAAAATAAACTTTTTCTGTTCAGCAACTCCAACTTTTACGTCCTTAAATACTTGCAAAAATTAATTGTCTAAACCTACCTACCTAAAAATGTTCTTAGTTTCCTTAGAAGAGATAATGGTATAATAAATAGTTTTAAAGTGTTTTGCTGATATTTTATTGACTCCTTTTACATATAGGGGATTTTCATACTTACTTACTTCACTGAAGAGGTATGTGCCACCCTGCCTAGACCTCTTGCCCCTCCTTTCCCGCCTCATGTAAAGTTTACAAAACACCATTTACACACAAGCCCCAACTCTCTCCTGCACAACATGCACATATTGTCCAGGGTTACTACTGCCTTCACTGCAAGTTATAAGTACACATGCAGCACTGCTAACAAAAATACCTTTTGTTATCAGTAATGAATACGTTATGCTGAAATGCACACATGTGGAAACTTTTGGGGTTTTTTCCAGTGCAAAAACTGTAAAGTTGAAGCTTTTAGCAGATAAGATAAGGCATATATTGAGGGTTTTATGGACATTTTGGATCACACAGATAGGTTTCATATCTACAGCAGGAGCTAGCCGCAAGAGCCACAAAGCCACATTTGGTCTGTGGCTGTCAGTCAGTTTTTAGGCACTACTTGAGGGAAGAAATGACGAGACAGTGAAAAGCCAGAAGCAAAAAGACACTGGTGCTCTCTGCTTTAAGAGCATAGCGGAGACTGATGGGATTTCACTGCTACAGGCTGGCCGTGCATAAAGCTCACAGCTGAATCACTGTATTATTCCACCCATCTGCACTTTATCTGCTTTATCAGATTTCCTGATATTAAAATTTTAAGAGACTGCTGCAGAAGGAAGACTTTCTATGGACGGTGTTTTATTTAGACAGGAAAGTCAAAAGACATGCAGTGCTCCAACAATGTTTCACTGTCAAACAATTACACGGCTACCATCTGATACCAGAATCAAGGGCATCCAGAAGTAACTGATGTCCTGTGATAAATGAAAGTAATTAAGATGAATGAAATCCTGACTGAAAGGCGTGGAACAGGCACTTGACACTGACTACACTGACGTGTCAGTCAGTGAGGATAATTTGTTATCAGAGCAACACTCATGCATATAAGCACAAAAGATCCTTCGTTTTCGCATGTGAATCAGCTGGTTGGGAAAAACTATTTCCTTAAAAAAAAAAAAAGAAAAAAAAAAGAAATAGCGTCACACAACCACGTTTCTTAAATTAAATAGCAGGTATTAGTAGTAGGTGCATTTTTAATTTACAGTGCCACTTTTCTTGTAGACAAAATTTAAAACAACAACAACTTTTAAATGGAAAAGGGGACAAAGATCACAAAAGCAAAGGTCATGAAACTCCTGCTCCCATCACCCTGACCGCCTAGTGTTACCTCTCAAATTTCATTACATCAACACTGATTCATTCCAGACGTGATTTGTTGATGAAGTGTTGAAATTTACTGTTTCAGTCTACATATTTGACCGTGACCTTTTCTCCTTCTTTAGTTACCAATCCCCCTCTGCCCAGAGCAGGGACGTGAACTTACCACATTAAATCAAGCATTGATGTTTAGGCAAGGAATTTTAGTGTTGCAGTTTGCGAACCTGCATTATTAGCAATAGCATTGGGTGTTTTCTTCTGGGGAAGGCTGCGGTGGGGGGATGGAGATGCTGCGGGGATGATTCATTGAAACCTTCTCACTGTTATTAGATTAAGGAAAAGCGAAGCTGTCCCAGCTGAACACTAATGAATAGCACCGTGTTGGATTACATGACTCCTGGGGGAGATTTAGCCCGACTCCTGAGATGAGGGAATAGGCTGCTGTGTTTACACCAACACACACTGATTTTTAATGGTAGATGTTATTACTGTTGTCCTCTTAAATGAGTCTCAGCACTCCAACAGGAAGCCCACATGTGTTCACCCACAGAGGGAAAGGTGTCTGTGAGGTCCTGTGAATGTATTCATTTATAAGGAGTTTACTTTGAAGCCTGGTAAAAATCATATGTGAATTATATTGTATGTATGATGTTACAATGTTAATAATACATGTAAATGGATCTAATTTGTACAGAGACCATTTTCAAGCAGAAATTTATGATACTTAGATTTGTTAGTTTTTCTGAAATGATTCCACAAAGGCTTACAATAAGCAGACAGGGAGCTTTTAGGAAAGGGGACCCTAAAGAGACATCCACTAAAATTGATTTTGTTTTTTTTCAGACCATTGCTTATCTAACTAGGGTTACAGAGGGCTGAAGCTCATCCCAGCTGACATTGCGAAAGAGATGGGGTACACCCTGGACAGGTCACCAGACCATAACAGGACTAACACAAGGAGACAGCCTGCTATTGATGCTCACATCCACCGCTGCAGTCAATTTAGGCTCCACAAATAGGCTGGCATGTACTGGCACAGGGAGAACATGCAAACTTCACACAGAAAGAAAACTCAAAACCTTCAAGCTGCGAGGCATCATATTTGTCTGCTGTAAGAAAAATGAAGACTTTTTTTAATAAACTTCCAAAGCTACTTTAGTGAACAACAAAACATGATGTATTCCACTGTGTCACTATTTATCTAACAAAAACTAAATCAAAATGCAGAAGTAGACTGTTAAAAAAATGCAGTAGCTTGTAGAACTGCCTGGCAATAAAAACTCAAAATAATCATTCTCACGTGGCTTTGTCAGTCTCTCTAGCTTCAGTTTAAGCATAGCTTTGTTAAGTCAGGTCAAAATCTGGACTTTGATTGGGTCATTGCACCATTTTATTCTTTTATTTTTCAGCCATTCTGTTGTAAATATACTGCTTAAGATTATTGTTCTCGTGCATGACCCCAAGCAAGGTTTAGCTGTTGACAGATGACCTCACGTTTAACTCATAAAAAAGTTTATGATTGACTCAATGACTGTGAGATGTCCAGGTCCTGTAGCTGCACGACAAGCCCAAATCATCACACATCCACCCCCGTGCTTGACAGTTGTTATGAAGTGTTTCTGCGGATATGCCGTGTTTGGTGTTAGCCATTATGGCCAAACATATTAACTTTGTGTCCAAAACTCATTATTCCAAAGGACCAAAGGTCTTGTGGTTTCTCTAGATACATCTTTACAAACCATAAGCCGCGCTTTCATGTTTTTCAAGAGAAGAGGCTTTCTCCTGGCAACCCTTCCAAACACGCTATAATTTTTTCATCTTTTCTAATTGTTCTGTCAAGAACTTTAACATTTAGGATGTTAACAGAGGCCTGTAGAGTCTGAGATGTAGCTCTTAGGTTTTCTACACTTTCTCTGACCTTGGTGACTTTGCTGGGATGTTCACTCCCAGGTAGACTGGCAACTGTCTTGAATGTTTTCTGCTTGAGGATAATCTAAGAAGAAGGAAACTATAGTAGATTTGTGAAGATTCAGAGCTCGTCTCCACCCTGTGAAAGTTTGCAGGTTGGACATAGAAGTGGTAACAAAATCTAAATATCTAGTTTTACCCCTAGATAACAAACTAGACTGGCCCCTGAATACAGACAAACTATACAAAAAGGGGGAGAGTCGCCTCTTTTTGTTAATCTTACATTCATCTTAAATTTGACCTGAGTGTCAAACCACAATCCTAAGCCAAATTGAGGCATTCAACCATAAACTGAACACTGCTAAGTGACAGGACGCAGTGACAAAAACTGCCATGACTGATCTCTGATGAACACACTACATCCGTGTCACATAAAACGTGACACCTGTTGACCTCAGTGTCAGATACACAAGCCCAAACACACATAAACACACACATAAACACACACACACATACCACCAGGGGCCATCTTATAACTTATATAGCACTCAGCTGTGTTAGCCATCAGCTGGTTAAATTAGTATGCATGTCATCTCTCACCGTCTCACTATGTCTGTTTCCTTATCGTACTCTGTCAGCCTCGGTCTGATTTCCTGCGTGTCATACTGGAAACTATGCACAGGTCCATTAGCAGGATGGTTAAACAGAACGAAGATTTAAACAAGAGACAGCTTAAATGTTGATTGTACCACGAGCTCCCTGTTATTTACAAGTCTAATTAAATATCCATTAAATGGTTCAATGAACATCATTTATTAAACTGTCCATCTAATAAAATCCCAGTAATTTAATTACTTATACATAAAATGCAGATTTTGCCCAGTTTTGCCTAGTTCTGGGACCTTTTCTGATCTTTCTGTGTGTTACTGTGTTTAAGATGTCTCACATATATCTATGTCCACCTGAAAGAATGAAACCTCAGAATAAAGTCCACCAGTGCAGGTTATGAGTTTAAGAGATTAGGCTCCATATAAAATGGAGGATATTGTTTCTGTGTGCTAAACAAACCAAACATTGTACCGCAGAGAGTCAACGACATTAAAAGCGCAATATAAAACCTTATCACAAAAGCCTATCATTGCACTCTGTGTGTGTGTGTGTGTGTATAACAGAGCATGTGGACTGTCTTGCACTCCAGCTGTTCTGAAAGAGGCAAAGAAATAAGCTTTGTGAGAAAGTGTGTGTGTATGCATGTGTGAACTGGTTTAGAGGTGACCATGAAAATATGGGGCCCTGTCTTGAACAGCTGGGAAAGGGAGGGTTAAAAGACACATATGCAGACACACATACACACATACAGAGCGTTGACACCCGACTATGTCCAGCCAGATGAGGTATCACATATTCCTTTCCTGCCATTTGGCTCCATGAAAATCTAATAAAACCAAGCTTGTTCTGTAATTTAAAACTCTTCTCAGCTTTAACCAGTTGCATCTACACACCGCCTGACAACTCAAAAGTGGCTGCTGGGTCTCCATGGGACAAAAGCTTTAGTGTGTTTCAGGGTGACGGACTGTACTATAAGGGAATCCCCACACTGGCAGCACGAGTTAGTAATGTAATCAGAATTGCATTGAGTTAAACGTTTTCTTTCGCCTGTATTTCAACTCATGCTATTTGAATATCACTGTTTTGAGAAGAGGTTGTGTAGATTCTTTGCAAAACTTCACACCACACAAAAGGTCCACAGTGATCACAAACAAGACAGAGCAATACAATAAAGCAAAGCAAAGAAAAGCTGTGAGGTGTAATATTCTTGTTTACTGCACACAATAAATTGAATGACAATATCATACGTAGGCAGTGTCCAGAGAGCAGCAACTACCACAACAGTAAAAATTAATGAGCAGGTGTCCCTCTTGCTGTTTTTTTCTGTTATTCTGTTAAGATTTTTTTGTAAACAATTCCTGAAATACTTTGTAGATGTAGGCTCAGATGGCTGCCCCTCTCTGAGCCTGGTTCTGCCGGAGGTTTCTTCCTGTTAAAAGGGAGTTTTTCCTTCCCACTGTTACCAAAGTGCTTGCTCATAGGGCGTCATATGATTGTTGGGTTTTTCTCTGTATGTATTATTGTAGGGTCCACCTTACAATATAGAGCGCCTTGAGGCGACCGTTGTTGTGATTTGGCGATATATAGTGAATTGAATTGAATTGAAGATGGGCACAGGAGGAGTGTAGCCAATTTGATCGACAGGTGGATGCTTTCTAATCCTTTTCGGTGTTTAGTTGTAGCTGCTGAAAAACACTGTAAGGAGTCAACTGTAGGATATTCCAATAAATAAAATTCTTTCTTTTTTTAAAAAACTTATTATTGTGCATCCAATTAAATATCACTATTGCTAACTAAGCCAGGCTAGCATTAGCTAATAACTCCCCAGCACTATATATATGTGTATGTATGTATATATATATATATATATATATATATATATATATATATATATATATATATATATATATATATATATATATATATATATATATATATATATATATATATCATCCAATGACCTCGATGGCAAACTTGAGATTTAGAGAAACAGCTTTCAAATCAGCGGGGATCACCACTCTGGCTGGATCCATCTTTGATATACAGTATATTTATTTATATACAGTACTTTATTATCTTCCTGTTCTATTCAATTAGGATCGAGAGAGCTCTTGTCTTGTTCATTGGGCTTCAGTATAATCTTCTAAGTTAAATGAGGTAAGCTCATAAAGCTATAGTGTTAGACTCTGAAAAAAAGATCCCAGCCTTGGGTTAAAGCCAGATGTTAAGAAGATGAATGAGCATGTTCTCTCCACTTTTAGCCTGCAGCTGGGATATTTCTGATGAACTGTGAGTAGCAGAGGCCCTGCAGGGGACTGACCTCAAATCTTTGCTCCTAGATAAAAATCAAACTAGCAGGTCAGACAGGAGCCTTCTTATCCAAAGCCTATGAATAAATGCAGCACATGAAAGCATATGCTCTCTCTCTCTGGCACGCATACACATGTGAGTACGTGTCAGATCATTTTCTTGGTCAAATGAGGTGAACACACAATTATCAAAGGAGATTAAAAAAGCCATGACACACGTATTACCAGTAATGAATGAGTGATGTGAGGCGACATCTAGGACACACATATGTATGCAGGAAGGAGCACAGTGGACTGAAGGAAAGCAGCCAGTTGGCACGCACGACTGTTTATCTGTGTGTGTGTGTGTGTGTGTGTGTGTGTGTGTGTGTGTGTGTGTGTGTGTGTGTGTGTGTGTGTGTGTTTTTAATGTTTCAACCCAATTCCCGTGTTCCCATTGGTTATGTGTTGTGGTTACTGAGCTTGTATGATTGTACATGTCCACCTCAGTCGTCAGCGAGCTTTGTGTGTCCGTGTGTGTGTCTCACTAATCTGCCTGTTAGAGCAGTGAGATGTACCATTTCCATCTGCTTGGCACAAACTGAGAAAATACCACACAGCATCTTTGGATGTGTGCGTGTGTGTGTGTTTGGAATATGCGATTAGTGGTCTTTAGTTTAGTGGGGCGAGGTTGCACACTAATACATCTGTTTGCGGTTTTAAACAAAGATCATCTTGAAGATTTCCTAGGATCTGCAAGATTTGTTTACTCAAGAAAAGCTAACAAATCTGAATGCACAAAAAGGACAGAAGGAAAAATAAAAATATGGCTTCTTGAAGGCTGTTTTGTTTTCTCTGAGAATTTTCTGCTCCAGTTTGGTTAAATCCTACGTTATGTTACAACACAGACCAACAACATCGCACAGTCTTGTTCATCTGGTGATTCCTTAAAGCATAATTGTGGAAAAACTTCCCTATCAACAAGTGTCAAGACTCATTGTAGAGTCTATTCAGCATGCTTTCCATAAGCATTCAGCCTCAATCAGCAGAGTTCCCATGACAACAGTTCACAGCGTCATGACAACGGAAGAGCCCCTGATGGCGTGCTGAACACCCTGACTTCCTGTCGGCTTCCTACTCTGACTCTCTCTATCTCCATGGATACAAAACCATCCCCTCTCCTCTCTATTTTTCAGGGCAGGATCACGCCCCCAATTCTTCTCCTGTTTAGCAGAAAGCGCTCACACACAAAACACACATAGACTGGAATAGCAACACAAAAACACATGGATACACTTACAGACTTCAAAAACAATCCCTACACATATACATTTGTATTTATGCACGTATACAAAGGCATTCAAGCGCTGTTTAAAAAGTGTTCAAGCACACAAATATAGGGGCGACTGCTCCAAGAGCTCACCCAAATCTTTCGATTCAAGGATCTCTATAGGCACGCAAGCATGTGTGACTAATGGGGTGGCTGGCTGGTGGGGGTTAATCAACTTTCAAACCACTCATTGGTCACAGCAGCAGCAACTTAATGAACGTTCCCACTGGAGAAAAAAAAAACAGAACTTAATGCTCTGCTCAAATTCACTCAACTTCTACTCTTCCCCTCTCTGAATTTCGTGCTTGAAAAATTAAAAGCTAAATCTCCTTTAACTTTCAACACAACCACTTTTTTTGCTCAGTGCCAGGGCCCCTGGGGTGCCCCAACTTCCTTAAGGCTCTGGATGTTGTAGGGCTGACCTGGTTGTCACCTTTCTGCGTTATTCAATTAAATTCAATTTTATTTTTACGGCGCCAAATCAAATTAACAGTTGGTTCAAATTGGATTTGGATGTTGCATAGAGGTCTGGGGCAGTGCCTCTGGACTGGCTGACTGGGGCGGTGGCTCCCCTATTTAAGAAGGGGGAACAGAGGGTGTGCTCCAGCTATAGGTGGAACTGGAGGTGTCCATCGGGAGAGTGGTTGTCTGGCCCCCATTACTGGTCATTCTGTCCCGTACAATCAGAGTCAGAGCTTGGTCTGTATTGCCATAAACTGTCGATTTCCTGGGCCCTCCCTTCCCTTTGGTAACAAGTTCTGGGCAGTGACTGAAAGAACAAGGTCGCAGATACAAATGGTGGAAATGATTTTCCTTTGTAGAGTGGCTAGACTCTCCCTTAGAAATGGGCTGAGGAGCTCAGTCATTCGAGAGGCACTCAGAGTAGAGCTGCTACTCCTCCACATTGAAAGGAGCCAGTTGAAATCATTCAGGCATCTGACTAGAATGTCTTCTAGACGCCTTCTAGGAGATGTTTTAGGTATGTCCTATGGGAAGGAGAACCCAGGGCAGTCCCAGGACTCGCTGGAGAGATTATATCTCTTGGTATGTTTGGGAAAGACTGTTTCCCCCCAGGTGAACTGGAAAAGGTGGCTGGGGTAAGGGAAGTCTGGGCTTCTCTGCTTAGCGTGTGACACAAATCTGGATAAGTAGTAGAAAATCAATGAATGGATGGACTGATGGAAGTCTTTTGTGTTCGAGGCATAATCACTATGGAACCACAAGTTTGTTCCAATTCAATTCAATTCAATTTTATTTATATAGCGCCAAATCACAACAACGGTTGCCTCAAGGTGCTTTATATTGTACAGTAGATCGTACAATAATAGATTAAGAGAAAACCCAGCAATCATATGACCCCCTATGAGCAAGCACTTCGGCGACAGTGGGAAGGAAAAACTCCCTTTTAACAGGAAGAAACCTCCGGCAGAACCAGGCTCAGGGAGGGGCGGGGCCATCTGCTGCGACCGGTTGGGGTCAGAGAAGGAAAACAGGATAAAGACATGCTGTGGAAGAGAGACGGAGATTAATAACAGGTATTATTCAATGCAGAGAGGTCTATTAACACATGTTGAGTGAGAAAGGTGACTGGAAAGGAAAAACTCAATGCATCATGGGAATCCCCCGGCAGCCTACGTCTATTGCAGCATAACTAAGGGAGGATTCAGGGTCACCTGGTCCAGCCCTAACTATATGCTTTAGCAAAAAGGAACGTTTTAAGCCTAATCTTAAAAGTAGAGATAGGGTCTGTCTCACGAATCCAAGCTGGAAAACTGAAGGCTCTCCCTCCCGTTCTACTTTTAAATACTCTAGGAACAACAAGTAAGCCTGCAGTGTGAGAGTGAATTGCTCTAATAGGGTGATATGGTACTACAAGGTCATTAAGATAAGATGGGCCTGATTATTTAAGACCTTGTATGTTCCAAATCATATAGCTCAAATGAAAGCAACTGAGGAATAAAGGGGTGCAACAAACAATTAATATACTGATTAATTTCAGTGTCACATATTATTTTATCCATTACATTTACGTCTGAAATTTTTGTTGTCAATAAAAAAAAAAATAAAAAAAAACAACAATATTGTGCTATCATGATCAGTCTAACCTCTGATGTAGGTCTAAGATGCCAAACAAAAGTATTTGCAGATTTTTTATGACTATAATCACATGCTGAATCACAGCAATGCCATTACGGGACAAAAACAAAAACAAAAAAAACAACAAAAAAAAAAACCCACTTCTGGAACCATTAATCAAAGTCTATATCATATCACTGAAACACAAGTATGAGTTATAGGTCTATCAGCAGCACACATAACTAAAAATATAAATTGGTATTTAAATAAAAGTCAAGTCTGAATTTCACTTTAGCATAACGCTTAACTTTGTTCAATTATCTAACTAAGAACTGCCCTGGAAGTGTGATTGTGTGAGTTCAGAAGTACAGAAGCATACTAGAAAGGTACTCCCTCCCCAGAAGCCTCATTCCTTGGTGCCAGCCTCTTAAAAAAAAAAAATAACAACAACAGTAGCTTTTGTATGTGGGCAGAGACAGAGACAGACGGCCATTGTCAGCTGCTGTAACTTCAGACAGACTTTCTCGACTGGAGAGACCACAGAGAGAGCATTGGCATTGTATATCTGAGCACTGGTTTCACTGGCTTACTCTCTTCCTCTCCTTTTCACCTTTTGTCCCCTCTTATGCAGACATTGGCCTTTTTTGATGCAAACTCCTCTGATCCTTATCCTTTTCTTCATCCTCTTATCAGATCCTGAACATTTTCAGACTGAAAGCACTAAATGGTGAAGACAAATTTACCACCACTTCAACTCTGTGATGGCCAGTTGCTGTGAAGTGACAAAGTAACATGGATTTGAACTTCTCTTACTCTCCAAGTCACCTAGCATCTAAATGCCACCCAAGAAAGCCAGGCATCCTATTTCTCAGAAAAACATTTAACCACACATTGCTGGGCCAGTGCAGCTGGCAGCTGGATGGTTGTATTTCAGGCATGATGAATCCAATCCCAGGTTTTAGAGGCAGTGCTGATGTTGCCAGTATCAGTTATATCAAAAGAGGAGATCATTGAAAAACTGAAAGAAGACCAAAGAAGAGCACTGAAGGCTTTTGTAGTTGGTAACCAGAACTCATCTTATGTTATCAGCATTGTGTTGCATGGTTTTCAGAGAATTCATAGAAACATTAATGAAATGTTGATCCTCCACCACGTTACAAACACTGCCAAAGCCATGGAGAAATGTAGCATTACTAGCTGAGGTCAGAGTTGCCATAACACCAGACAACAGAAGATATCTGGTGAAAGAAGACTTTCACCTCTGCATAGAGTCACTTCTTAGCAAACTAAGTTTCACTAAGGTCGCTACAGGTCATACTTCTTGGAAGGGGCTGGAGTTTATTAGTGAACCCGGTCAGCTACAAATCAGAAGGTTGGTGACTTCCCAGCTATATGTTTGATATATTGTGTGTGTGTGTGTGTGTGTGTGTGTGTGTGTGTGTGTGTGTGTGTGTGTGAGAGAGAACATTAGATAAAGTAAAAAAGTATCAAATATTATACAGGAGAAATAGAACATGCTGCGGTTTTTATTTTGCAGTGATTGAGTTATAATTGAAAGAAACACACCTCAGACAGATTTTCAGTCAAGCACTCCTCTAATAGGAGAGGAGACTAAGTGAGAAGAAGTATGTCCCCATATATTACATTTTTGCAACCTTCTTTTGACATGTTATAATTATGTTTGTTGCCACACAGATAACCTAGAAATTGCTTTTAATGAGTGTTTAATGTTGTGAAAGGATGCTGTAAACATACACGGCAGACCCAGTGGCATTTTGATCATCTTTATTTTACTGGTTGCTGTACACACACACAGAGCTGCAGCTCTGCCGCTGCCAGCTCAACATAACAACAACCACATTCACCAAAACTCCAGACTTTTAAGCCGGCGAGGCGTGATTGCAGATGCTGCTCAGGTGGGTCAATGGCACCTGAAGCAACACCGCAAACCACACCCCGCCACAGATGCATTTAAGCCCAAACCATGACCTTATTAGGAACATAACCAACTGAAACAGTGAATCGGAATGAGACAACTGAAAATTAAACACTGATTAAAAACTAAACTAAACTGTGAGAGAAAACTGACTAAAGTTTATTTTTAAAATATAGAAACTAAGTTTTTTGTTTTTGTTTTTTAAAATCCTCAATCATTCCAACTACCTCTTTGTGCAGGTTTTGATGTTCTTTTATCTTTGACACTTTGTGCATTTTTAAATCACCACTGACAACAACAACCAAAGTAATTTGTGAAAAAAAAAAAAGAAAGCTCTGACTGACATAAGCGATTCATTGAGCTGAGTTTCCTGTCCAGGACGCTCAGTATCAAAGAGATCTGTCAGTCCTCGTGGCACAGACCAGCTCTAAAATAGCCATGACCAAATGCTGTCACAGTCGCAGCAGAATGCGTCTGAGTGGATTAAAGAATAAGAGCACGTATAATGCTTTAGATGGAGGGGCCAGACAGAAAAGTAGCTGCGCGAGTAGGGAAAAACAGAGGGCAGGAAGAAAAATTATCAAAGTAGAAAGCAGCCAATCAATTATTCAGTGCAACAGCTGTGGTTTTTAGCAACACCAACCCAGCAGTGGCTACTGACAGTTCTTCCTACCTCTGCACGTATACTCAACATTCAAGTTTGGCTTTAAATACGACTTGCTGTACAAAGTCTGCAGAGCACTGAAATGTTAATGGATTCCTCAACGTTCAGAATGAATCTTTTTTTTTTTTTTTTTTTTGTTAAAATGCAATATCATCCTCTCCCCAGTGTGTTGTCAAGAAGAAAAGGAAATCAGATTATTTATATATATATATATATATATATATATATATATATATATATATATATATATATATATATATATATATATATATACACACACATACACATATACATACACACACACACACACACACACACACACACACTTTTTTTTTTTATCCCAAATGCCAGACAGTTAAGAAGGCTTTGGAAAATCTTTCTAACAAGATTTATTTCCCTCAGTGAAGATTTTTATTTCGTTGGTTCACCAAGCTTGACTCCATCAGTCTGCACACATGTGTGTATGAATGTGTGTGTGCATGTGTGAAAATTAGTGCGCACATAATCTCATCTTAAGTATGGAGTTAAAGGTAGATGGAGACTGACGCACAGACTTTATCTTAAATGCAATCCTATATACAAAACAGCAGGGCTCCAAAATAGAAATATGTAGTATTTCTATGTTATGTTGATGCTGACACCAACCACGAAGACTCAAAATGCTCAGAGGGTTCTGGATTTTTAAATTAGGCAGTGACCTGATTTTTCTATGAGGTATCCTTTAACACTGCCTTAAATAGATACATTGGATATCTAAGTTCATTTTTAATTTTCAGTTTAATTCAGTTTTATTTATGTAGCACCACATTACATTAACATTATTTTGTCAGGTGAAGACCCTACAATGGCTCTGTTATCAGTGACAACAGAGCAATCTAAGAGGTCGATCTGTTCAATTCAGTTCAGTTTTGCCCACTATTGACATCACTGCACAAGCAGTGAACCTGAAAGTAAAATCAGGCAGAGCTTATAGTATAGTATGTGCAAATAAATGAAATTATCAACCTAAATACATTTATTAGTTTTAATTTTTATTAATTTAGGTCTGTAAGTTGTAAGTTGTTGGACAGTGAAATTTCTTTTTTTGCATGTGTGTAATTTTTTCTTTGTTCAACACCACAGTGAATTTTAAATCAAACATTCAAGATTTGATTTGGGTGCACTGTAGTAGTTGTATTAGTTGACTTGAAGTGCTGAACCTGCATTCAGTAACTGTTTGCTGGAACAATGAAGTTCAAAGACATGTCCATGTGAGTGAGGGAGGCCATCATTAGGCTGAAAAAAACAACAAAATAAACCTACCAAAGAGATGGCAGAAAATAAAAATAAAATTGTAGAAGTTGGCTAATATATTCTATATTCTTAAAAAGAAGGCATGTACGGGCAACACCAAAAGGCCTAATGCCACAGAGGACAAAGTGGATGATCACAGAGTTATTTCCAATGTCACATTGTCAAGAACAGAAGGGAAGTATCTCATTATCATTGGTTCGTTGGAGAGATAAAATTAAGACTGGTAACTTAAACCAGTATGTTTGGAAGAGAAAGGTATGAAGGAAGGAAAGGAACAGCTCATGATCCAAAGCCTACCACTTTATCTGTCTAACAGGGTGGAAGCAGTATTATGGCACGTGCAGGAATGGCTCGTCACGTTGCTAATGTGTATATGATGTGACTACTGATAGAAGCAGAAGGATGGCCTGTGAAGTATACAGGGTGTACTTTCTGCTCAGATTTAGTCAAAACTGATCTCCAAAACTAATCAGACAATGCTTCACAGTGAAAATGGATACTGACCCAAAACATAGTGCAAAAGCAACCCAGAAGCTTTTCATGCCAAAGAAATGGGATATTCTTGAATGACCACAGCAGTCACCTGATCTTGACCCAAAGGAGCATGCTTCAGTTACTGAAGACAAAACTAAAGGCAGAGAGACCCACAAACAAACAGCAACTGAAGGCAGCTGCAGTAAACTCACAGCAGAGCTTCTCAAGGGAACCATATGTGACTTCAGGCAGTCACTCACTGCATAGAATTTAGGCCCAGGTATTAAAAATAATCTTTATATTTAAAATTATGTTTGCTTTCCAATTACTGTTTGAGCCTCTGCAAATGGCTCCCCGTGTACAAGAATGGCTGCAATCCTTAACAATGAATCCAATACTTTTGTAAAACCCCTCAAATTAAAGCTGAAAACGTGCACTGTCTGTCATGATTTGATTGACGTAAAATCCACTGTGGTCGACTATAGAGGCAAAATATAAAAAGAGAATTGTGTCACTGTCCAAACACTAAGTGCATACTGGCCTTATTATAAACAAAATAATAAATATATAGCCAAATTTCAGTCGCTTGCTTTGGTTTGCTAGTGATAGTTTTTAAAAGCATTAGCTAACTTCTTGGCTAATACAACTAACTGAATGATTAGACAACGTCACTGGTCAGTTGCATTGTTTATACTAAACCACCATTGTTATGATGATGAAGAAACAACACCAACATGGGAATATCAGATCATACCCTATTCTATAGGCTAATTATTGTGATGTTCAATTTGCCTACAAAGATTGATAAAGTAACAGATTTAATGGCAATATGGTTGGTTTTAAAGTTGGCTTATATTACTAATTTTAATTCATTCTTAATTCTTAGACTTGTCACAGAGCCCAAGAGAATGATCACAACCCCTTGGCAACCTCCGGTCACCAGCGAAAAATGGGCATTGTCCTGCTGGTTAGCAATTGGTTGTTGCACCTTCTGAAACATGTTGGTTGCACTGATAAGACACAGCGTTTACACTGAAGGAAAACTTTCTCCGTTTCTGGTTTGGATCACACTTTTTCAAGTTTCCTTATGGCACAGTTTGGAGACAAGGTGGTGTCTTCATTTAAACTGAGGGGACACAGGGACAGTGGTATGCACTGTATGTACCAGTATATGTATGTATATCTTCTATAAACCTCTTTATTAGAGTCTTTGACCATATCTAATATGAGCATCAACCACCATAGCAGTAAATATTCTATAATGTATATAAAAAAGGAAAAAAGGCAATAGGTCCCATTTAAAAGTAAAAATTTAAAATCTAACTGTTACAGAAGAGACATGCCTATTGTGCAATACCATCTATCTGACTGATTTGATTGCTTCTTTCATATAATTGATGTGTTTACACATGGAGCATGCTCAGTTCACTAGGGGTGCCAGGATGTACGTGCCAATACTTTGTAGCCAATTACTATTACACCATCAGGCATCCTATCCTTATGTCACCGGATGCAACCCCTTTGGTTCAAATTCCCAGAGTGCACTGGCCAGCCAGATGGTATCTCACAAGCAGACCGTACAATTCGCTGAACACTTCAGAGATGACAGTGCATGGTGGTGTGATGCTCAGATTTTCCGCACAGGGGGCTTCATGAAATTCATCTGATGATCAGAGGAATTTTGATGAGATTAGTACACACTACACTCACAGATCAAACACACACACACACACACACACTGATCAATAGCATGCAGCCTGTTGCTGTCTCACTCCATCTAACTAACTGTCATGCACTGCCAAATCTATTACAGCCACAGTGCCTTTGCTACTATTTCCAAGTCCAACACCAGAGCTAAACTCAATACAAAATGATTGGTGGTACCGCGCAACCAACTGCAGAACCAAGCTGGGGGAAAAAGCATCAGCTACAACGTGTCGTGTTTGGAAAGCTGAGTTTAACGTGTGAGCTGAGTGAAGCCCAGAGTCTGCTGTGAAGTGGTAAGAGCACCAGAAGAGACAACCACCATGCTGAGCTGAATCAGATTAGGTTTAAATCTCTAACCAGCAGGATCACAGGATACTAAAACTCAGTGTTATGGGGGTTTCCAAACACTTGGTTCTTCATATGTACAAAGCCAAAATGTTGTATCCAAAAGGGAACACAAGCTCACATCCCCTCCTTCCTGCTAAACTGCAGATAGAGCATGAAAGGCAGCAGGTGTGATACACACTGAGAAGTCAGATGTACGCTGTATGGAGACTCTGTGCTGTTAAAAAGCATAAGGTGCAGCAAAAAGGACTGTGTTCACTGCTGTTTGTATGTGTGTGTGTGTGTGTGTGTGTGTGTGTGTGTGTGTGTGTGTGTGTGTGTGTGTTTGCACGGAGGAGTGTGGCAGCAAGGCTGAGGAAGAAAATGTGTGTGATGTTGTGTGGTGTCCGGGCATATTGGGAGACAGATGGTGGGGGGAGACGCTGTGCTTCCTCGAGAGAGGGGAGACAATATTTATCTCACTATGTATCTGAAAACATAAGTTTGCACATAAACATTCAAAAGGCAATGGACCAAACTGCATCAGATGATTGCAAAGAGAATCAACAACAAGTGGACGCCAACAACTTCATCTCAAACTTTGACCGTGCCAAGGCTTTTCTTAGAAAGGAACTCCTCTAAAGTTTACTAGAAAATGATCTCAGCCGATCGCACAAAATCTCAGATGCACAGATCTCTTTATTCCGAGGATCTCCATTTAATTAAGATATGGCCTTTACCCTGTGGTGACAGCAGGTGGTGGAAGGAGTTAAAGGCTGGTGGAATTTATGCAGAATCTGATCCTCTTCTTTTTTTTTTCTTGACATGAGAGCAATAGCAATTGCACTGCTATTATTGAAATCAACCATCCAACCAATCAACCATGTAGTAAAGGAAGATTTAAGGTATGATAGTACTCCCTCGTACCATCTATCATGATGCATCTATTTCTGTACAAATTTAGAGTTTATCAAATTTTAAAAAAGAAAAAAAGAAAGGATGTCATCAGAGAAAATCTCATCAAATGGGAGCAGACAGGTTTGTGTTTCGGGACGTAAAAACGTTTGAAACCGTCTGATCTCGGCTTAATAACTGGAACGTCATGGGATTCTGCCTTTTGAACAGCCGATTGAATAAAAAAAACAGTTGGATAACCTCGTTAAGACTCAACCTTGAACAAGTCACCGTTTGTAATGAGGTCAAAATCAACGTTTTTCAACCAGTTTCAGACAGAAGCTGGTTGAGATTGGCAGGTTTCCCTCTAAGTAGTTCAAAGAGCACCTCAGCAAATTTAGAAACGTCTTCATTTCATTCTTCACTTTTGAACTCTTGTTGAAAAATTCCTGACTCTGTGCCAGGAAAATCCCTCTCGGGGCCACTTCAATTTTACTGTTTGCCTCAGATTTTATGATAACACTTAGATATGCCATATTGGTTATATTACAGCATCAATTTACTACTATAATATATTCCACAGTGACCGAAAGTTACCATCTAAAGCTACACTGTTCGCTTTAATTCATGTAACTTGGCTTTGCTCCATGAGGGGGCTAGATCTTGGAACTGCCACTAATCTGGTTTTGATGAAATCTGAACAGATCGGATGCTGTACTGTTACTGGACCTGCTTATGTATTCAAGTTATTAGTCTTTGGTAATGTGTTTGCAGTCAGGATACACAGAATTCACAGTTACTTCCCCACCTGTTACGCAAATATGTACCAATTTCAATACACGAATGAGCATCTGTGATGTGGCATCAACAAGCTATTAAGGTGAGGCTAAAATGAGCCAACAAGGTCAAAAAATAATAACTGAGGTGTTAAATGCGTGAATTCAGCAGCCAAACCAAAAAGTACTTTCAAACATTATATAGAACCGTACTTAAACCAAGAGCTAAACATTAAGCTTTCATATGGATTCCCGCGTCTTCCAATTTAAATGAAAATGTAGATTGCATCTACATGTTTATGACTCAGAGAAATCCCAGTGGAATCTCCGTCATGTCACTGAAAATGTTGATTAATATTTATCTTCTCAGATGCGTTTAGAAGACCGCGAGCGTTCACCAAATAAAACATCAAACACCGAGCGCGGTCACAGCGAGCATCCCATTTCATTCACTCTTCAACTTGTCTTTGAAAACGCTTCAACACGTCTAATGCATGATCAGGGAAACCGCTGCATGCACTGCGCACGCTTCCTCTGAAACTACAATTATTCACTGTTGGTTAGCCTGAAACCCCGAGAAGCCAGCGGTAACGTGTAATCCTTCTGTCTTTTCCACCGATTGCACATTTGGAAACACGGGCTGAAAGTGTGCCGAATATCCGGGGGAATTACACGGACCCACCGCTCAGTCTTTAAACGGCGTTCAGAAACATTCACGGCATCACTTGTCAGCCACCACAATCACTTAAATCGGGATTATTATCATTTTCCTCCTCAGTTTCTTACCTATTTGGATGAAAAGGAGAAGCAGAGAGAAGATAATATGGGTCCTTAGAAGTGCTGTGTCCATGATCTCAGCACGCGAATCAAGCGCAAACAGGCGGAATGTGAGCTTTTAAGGGACGGACAGCGGGTCGAGTGCGTAAAAGATGCGTTAAGAGGTCATCATTCCGTCTCTCCAGCCTTGGACTGCGCTGGCGGGGATGTCGATTCGGATCGTTGTAGTTCGGCTCGGGTTGGTTCGGCTGGGTCTGATTTGAGGAGTGCGGGCTCGCTGGCTGGTTGGACGATTACGGACTCGCATGTACATCGCAGTGAGAGACGAGCTGTGCGCGCGCGCCGCCCACTGCCATTAATGGAAATCACTGTTTCGCTCCTGCGATATTCCTTATGGTAGTAGGGACATGGTGTGTGTGTGTGTGTGTGTGTGTGTGTGTGTGTGTGTGTGTGTGTGTGTGTGTGTGTGTGTGTGTGTGTGTGTGTGTGTGGCATGCGACTGTGATCAGGCTCTTATATCCCAGGGCGGCAGTACAACACATAATACAGTATTCCTCCTATCTACCCAATGAGATCTTGGTAATATGTGGCAGTGTGGAGATGACAAGGATATGCAGTAACTGTACCTGTGCTCTCTAATGTTACAGTGCTGTATAGTGACACACTCATTTCTCACTGCATAGCTCACTTTATTGTTTTTTTTTTCATCCCTTACACAATATTGTGCAAAATTCTTGAGCCTCATTTCTTCATATTTGGCTAAAAATGGAAATAGCTGCAGTGATTTATTGAAATATTCAGTCAAATACTGTATATATAGCAAAAACAGAGTTTGTACAATTCTCACAAGCTCAAAAGTCAATATTTGGTGACACAGTCTGGACTCTCTTATGTAAACTTTCTTATAATTTTCAGGTACGGTTCATGTCCTCCACATGTCCAGTTTCCACGAAATTTTGTAATGACACACTGCACACCATGCCATGTTAAACCATGTTTTCGGCTAATATCTCTTTAGGAATCACCTTGTTCATGCAAAAATAATACTTTATCCCTGTCAAACTCTGTTATATTTGTTATTTTTCATAGATTTAGTGAAATAAACGGAAAATTGGTTCTTTACTAAGTGTCTAATTTGTGCAGACACAAAAGTTGTTCATTCCTTCAGTTACGGCCCTTTCAATGCATCACTGATTCATAGGTAAGTGTTAAGTAGTTTAACAAACAAGAAAGAAATTCTACTAAACATGGTCAGATACAAGACTGCAGTAAGTGAAAAAGCAGCCAATGTCCAAAGAAAACCTTTGAAAGGTCTTCAGAAATCTGAAAAACTGCCACTCAAGGCTGCTTTAAAAAATTCCAAGACAGTCTGGATCCTTGGAAGCAAAATATAAAGAAATTAGGGATGGCTTTTGCACAGTTTTTGTGATCCAATGAAACCCGGAGATGTGGGCTACATCTGGGCTTTAGCCACTGGTACACAGTATGGGTATTTGGGCTGCATCCAGCCAATACAACACTTCTTGTCTCCAGCATCAAGCCTATATGATTTACACAACATATAACAATACCATGAGTGCCAAAAGTTTTCCTGGCCCACAGATTTTGCGGTGTTTTGGAACTGTATTTATTATTAAGTCTAGATTTCTGTTTGGGTTCACTGTTGTGGTGATTGAATGTTGTGAGGTTTCCTGTCTTGGTTTGGTTTATCTGTGCATGCTCCCTCGTGTGCTGAACATCATTCCTTTTGGATTCATCCCTTTGCTCCATTGTGTTTACTTTTTGGATTTATGGTTTCTTCACTTATTAGACTTTGTTGCTCCTGGATGTTTCTCACAGCCATAAAAGGCTCATTTTTATTTCAATCCTTTTTGTTCTTGTGTCTGCTTGTGGGACTTCCCTCCAGCCTTCATTATTACAAAAATAGTCAAAAGGTGGTGGTGTGTGTTTGTGATAGGAAACCCATTGATAGGAAATGAGCATGGCTTTTCATAAGCTAAGTGTCCCCACAGGCAATTTAGACAGCTGTGATGTCACAGAAATATCAGCCAAAAACAAAAGCATGGTGAGGTTACTTCAAATGGCTCTAATGTCACAGACGGACATCAGGTGGTGACCTTTAAAAAAAACAAAACAAAAAAAAAAACAACTTGAATTTGAGCAGCTAAGCAGAGAAATGACGACAGTCTGCTGAGCTGAAGCAGAAACAAATAACAAAAACAAGAATGTGGAAGCAGCCGAGCCAGCGCAGTCCCACAGAGGAAACAGGGTGATGGTAGAGAGTTTTGGCTGTGGTTGGACTGATGGATTCAGGAGTTTTTGTGTGTGTCTGTGAGACAGGCATCAGTCACACAATAACACACAGCTCTTGTTGCTCTGTGTGCATTCATTAGCATAAATTAAGAGAGCTAATCCCCCCCTTAACCCAGGCCGGAGCCTCATCTCACTTGTTGGACCAACATTTTTTCGGATGCTTGTTACAATATCCCCTCTTGCGTCCGTGCTGCAGGCACATAAGAGTAAATGTGCATGCGTGTTTGTGAAAGAACGGGAGTGTGGACTGTGGAAAACATGCTGATTGGACCCTCAGTTTGTGTAATTACTCACAGGAATAGAAACGTTCAGCTACTGGGGGAATCTTCTCTCACCGAGCCTCATTCAAACCACACAAACATTACTTTTTATAGTCAAAGCCTGTAACATGAGTGTAAGAAAAGAGGGGTAAATGAATCAAATCATCTGATAACAAACATGTCAGACCCACACACGGTCTCCTCTGACAGTTGCAGCCTGATGAAGGCCTCCTGCAAAAACATCCAGAGCTTTCTCACATCCTGTTACTGAGTAAAGCTGATTCTGTTTCCAGTGCACACAGGCAGCTATGGATTATGGATTACGTGTTTGCTCTCTTTCCTCACTCTCACTGTGCATTCACATCATGACTGGAACAAGGTCAATAACCTGACAGGAGCTCATTTAGGTTACCCACAGGGAAGATTTGCGCCACGTTATCAGCGGCGCCTCTAATCACTGATTTAATGACACTTTAAGAAAAGATTCACGCCACAGCTGCCCTCTGTTCATCTTTGCCTCATATACTTCTAACTGTGGATGACTTCTTAAGTAGTTTTTAACATAACACGCCTTGTACCCTGTTCTGAATTTTACTGTTACTTAGGCAGATGGGGGGGGGAGGGGGTTAGAGCTACTCAAAGCAGGACCTGCAGCAGGTGGAGAATTTGTTCATGCACTGATACACCAAACATGAGCAGAGTCGGTACTTTTGTTGCCAGCTGCTGTCCAGGACAGTGGATTTAATGGAGAGGCAGCTGACTGAGTGTTTTAAAACACATAGAAATAAAAAATCTTTGCAGCGTTCATGTGGCTTCTTTCACATTTACACATGTGCATATAGTGTCAACAAATGTTATTTAAATGAGTGTGGAAATGCAAAAACGTCTGTTACCATGACAGTAGATGTCATTTCCAGACTGACAATGATATTGACTTGGAGGTGGCAACGGGAGGTCAGCATTCTGGACACCACTGGTTTGGCAAATACTGCTCGATGTGTTCGTTTGTGTTTGTGGGTGAAAGAAAGAGATGCCTTCGCTGTGGCGTGAGTGATGTAATGCTTACTGTAAGTGCTGAAAACATTGGGCTGCACATTATACAGTAGGTGGTTGCTCAAACACTGTACAGTACATTGTGTTAAGAATTCGTGACCCAAGTTTCCGTGTTCTCTGCGATTAAAAGGCAAGCTGACCTATCAGTCGGTGTCAGGAGAGAAAGGGGTTTCTTTTTCTTTTCTTTCCACGGTCATCGATTTATATTAGCAGTACCTGAGTGTAAGTGGTTTCATCTGAGAGTGAAACTGAATGTGAGCAAGTGTGTGACTGTGATCTGACATTTACCGTCCTGGAATACTAAAGTCTCCACTAACAATCTTGAAGTCAAATGACTCATCTCTCACTTGGAACACTCTATTTATCACATGAGTGGGGAGAAAAAGGACTTACTTATCTGCAATTATGTTTTTACGATATTCAGACCTCATTATCGACTCCTTCATTTCTTATTTGTCTCTGGGGAATAGATGCCATCTCACAACACTCATAAATATTCTGATATGATGGCCCCTAGCACATGTTGATAAATGGACTAGCTGAACAAATCCAGACGTGCAGATCATTTATATCACACAAATTCATGTTAACATCATAGTCTCATTAACCTTGCCTGGATGAAATGTTTACATGACAGTTTCTATGAGTCACAGAAAGATAGAGGCACACAGTGAGAGCAGGAGAACAAGAATCAGAGCTGAAAGATTCATTAAGGATATTTGGACAGATTAATGGCCTAGAGACATAATCACATCTGCCCAATCATAAAATCTGTCATAGAAAAATACAGTGAAAAAATAGAAAGCACAGTATAAAGACTCTCCTTTAAGGTCAATAGATTGATCTGAATGTTAAAGTGATAATAATGCTAAATAGGACTATTTAAAACAGAAAGAACAAAGAGAAAACAGCTTTAGTGAAATGTCTCTGTAGGTTTCTCAGTCATCCAAGTCCTGCTAGTCTAAAGAGCTTAGAAAGAAAGCAACTGGACATTTTTAAGTTCTTGAAGGTGTTTCAACTCTCATCCAAGAGGCATCTTCTGTTGCAAGATGTATTTCATTGGAATATTTAAAAATCACAAGCACGGATCAAAATTTTAAAAGTTTAGCTTACAGACAGCGTGCACATTATATCTGATAATCCTTTTAAACTGCTCTTAGAACTGACTTTAAGCCTAACTGTCTTGTCACAAGTACTGTAAACCTCTTCTTGATATACAGGCCGAAGTGACACTGACTGACAGGTGACAGCAGACTGATGGTCACCCCAAAGGAACAGGTGCTCATACAATTGAAAGCATACATTAAAAATATAGAAAAAGTACTTCTTCCACTGGTACAGCTTTTTTTTAAATTCTACTTGTGGCATTATTCCTGACAACTGTGAATGGATAATACATCACACTGCTCCAATCTAACGGTCGCTGCTCACATTTCTGGTTCTCTCCGCAAAGAATCTGTTGCCAGATCAGATGGTGCTTCTGCTGCTGACAACATTGCAGTAGGAGGAAGAGGAAATGCTTTAGTGCTTTTAATAGCTTTGAAATGACACTGTGGATCAACCACCTCACCAGTTCATTTAAAAAAAAATGAAAGCAAGACTTTCAAACAGAATGAGAAAATAACTTTGAGAGCTATCGCAGTCAAATGAAAGTGGTGAGAGCCTACATTACCCAAATGGTTGATCCCATAGAATTAAGCTTCAAATCCCACCGATGACCCACATTGTATGTGGAGTGTGCGCACACACACACACACACACACACACACACACACACACACACACACACACACACACACACACACACACACACACACACACACACACACACAAAATGATACAACTGTCAAAAACAGCCAGGTCATTTAAGAGCAAAAAAGAGGAGGAAATGAATATTCATGAAAGCACAAACCTTCCAAACCTCTGAGCTCTGCTTTATTTCCCTTTTAAACATTTTAAAACTTTCATAATAGCCCGATGTATTTTTGATGTGTAGTCACATCTCTTAATTGTGGGGTAGGAGAGATTCTTCTGGAAACAAAAACTTCACATGGACAGATCACGATCACGGCAATCTTTTCTTTTTTGGGGGGGGAAATGTGCCTGCTCCATTTAATCTTTATTCAGTGGTTCATAACATTTTGTCTTCTTTTTGCTTATTATCACAATTTGTAACAAATAAATAAATAAAATATAAAGCGCTTTTTCAAAAACATACACATGTTTCAGGAATGGCGCTTCATTTAGTTTATTGCAGACCCAGCCCTCCGTGTTAGATCTAAAAGCAGCTCTGCTCTTTCACAGAATGCAGTTACTAAGCCTTGGCTTTATACCCACTTCCATTTAAGGTTATTTGGTTTGAAGCAGCACATAATGTGGCAGACCTTCCATGAGAATGAGAGTGAGAGTTTGCAGGGAGAGGGTATATAGGGGGAAGATTATAATTGGGCCGAAAGGTACAGTATACTTCATTTGGAGTTCCTGATTTTGCAGAAAGCAGTGGTTTTTAAGTGCAAAGGGTCACTGTGAATGAGGTTTAGTTTTTAACATGGCATGAGGTGTGGCGTCATCAGATGTGTGGACCTCTATTCTTCAGCCTGCACTCATTATTGAAACAAAGTTTTCTCATGAAGTCAGTCTGAACTCTAATGCTGCCTGTGACTGTACTGCAAATTAAAATTCACTTCAGTTCAATTCAGTTTTATTATATAGCACCAAATCACAACAACATTTGTCTCTTTATATTATATGTAAAGATCCTACAATAATACAGAGAAACCCCAACAATCAGACAACCCTATGAGAAAGCACGTGGCAGCAGTGGGAAGGAAAAACTCCCTTTTAACAGGAAGAAACCTCCAGCAGACCCAACGCTCAGGGAAGGACGGCCATCTGCCGTGGCTCTGCTTTGATTCTGCTTTATTAAAAAAGAAAACAAATTAAAAAGCAGACAGGGTGCCAGTCTCAGCCCCAAATCCAAACTGAAAGCTGGTTCCACAGAAGAGGAGCCTGAATGCTCTGCCTCCCATTCTACTTTTAAAACAAGATGTGTTCCTGAATGTTTGTGTTTTTCTGTTTTGCCTCCATATTTGTTGCTCTGTGTTGTGTATTAGTTTCAGATCTTAATCCAACAGTGCTTTCCATGGCTGTGGCTTTGCATTCCCTGTTTCTCACCGTGTGAAGTCTAAACTTCAACTCGTGTGAAGTTTAGAGCTCAAAGACTCATTCAGTAATTAAGCTCTTGCAGTGTGTATACAGTACAACATGGTTCTTAATTCTCCACCACATTGTTCAATATAACCAATCGGCCGAAATCTTATGGTATTCAATTTCAATTCAATGTAATATATACCAGTGGTCCCCAAGCCCCGGGCCACTGACCGGTACCGGTCCGTGAGTCGTTTGGTACCGGGCCACGAGAGTTGAGGCTCAGGTGTGAAATGTATGGTTTTCAGGGGTTTTATCAGTTTTTAGCGTTATTTTGTTATCGTTTTTATCGTTAACTCGGTTTTCCTGGGTCTTTTCACGTGTGTTATGAATAAATCTTCTTTTTTTCGGTACCGGTACTAGTTTTATTTTGTTGTATTTATCCGCGACACCTTAAAGGCCGGTCCGTGAAAATATTGTCGGGCATAAACCGGTCCATGGCGCGAAAAAGGTTGGGGACCGCTGATATATACAGCGCCAAATAACAACAACAGTTGCCTCAAGCCATTTTATATTGCATGGTAGACCCTACATAATACATACAGAGAAAAACCCAACAGTCATATGACCCCCTATGAGCAAGCACTTTGGCAACAGTGGGAAGGAAAAACTCCCTTTTAACAGGAAGAAACCTCCGGCAGAACCAGGCTCCCTGTTGGTATTGTCAACAATATTTTAAACTTAAACCTAGTTTTTTTTTAATTCTTTAATTAACCCTCTGTCTCATCCACTAACATCTTTCAAATTGCAAGTCAGACTAATTTAACCCTTTATTCATCATGGGTTCACCAGCAGGCCCATTTTGTAAGCACTCTTAAAATAACCGCAACTCTGTTACAATTTTTGCTAAAAGTCAGAAATTTCCTGAAAGATGAGATTGATTTCTTTAATTCTATAGCCAAAATGACAAAATAAGTCCATTAGGTCTGTATGGATCCTGCTTGATAAGGGGTTGAGCCTCATGTATTTTTTGCTTCCAGCAATCTCAGCTGCCTGAACCACTCTGCTGCACTCAACTGCCTCTGATTCTGAAATAAAATCTATTGAACTATTTAGCTCTAATCTCTGAATCCAGCTTTTGATTCTTAAATCCTTTAGTTCTTAATAAGTGTGTGTCCCAGATGAAACGAGTCATCGTAAGTCCACAGTCAACTGAAATAATGATGCAAAACTGCGAGTCACATATTACAGACGTGAGGGAGACACTCATTATTCATCACTCAGAGATTTACAACACATCTTCAAAACTTTGCAGCTTGCCTTGGAGCCTAATGCATTTTTTAAGCTGAGTTACTTTTGCACAGGAGCTACATAAGCCGACAAGCATGTTTACCATAAGATTTGGTGGAGGGTTAGAGCCTGGTGGGATAAAGCTCATGGCAAATGCATAGGATTCCTCCCACATGAAACAGGCTCTCGTTTTAGATATTAGGACTTTATCTTACAGCAGTGGTTCAATGTGAGTCAATGTGAGTTGTTGGTGTTTCTATGATAGCATGAAATATGCATCTTGTGTGTCAACAAAAATCCAATCAATTAACTCATCACACTGTAATGGAACAATTTTAGTAGTGTAGTGTAATTGCAGACAATTTTAGCCACTTTAAGACTTTTTTGAATATCACAGCCCCTCGTTTATTTATTGGCTTTCCATGCACTTCCAGAGAGCTGCTCTATACCTGCTGAAATCTGTGTAATGAAGTAAGCTCAAATGAAAACCCCTCATTAACAGAGGAAGTAACAAACCAGACGTGAGGTCAGTAAATGGTTTGTGCCATAAATAGTGAATGAAGTTCTGTCTCTAAAGAAACGCACTCAAGACACGCACAAACACTTGCTTTCCCCAGAACAGGGTGAGCCTCTCACAAGCACACCCTTGGTGCTTGTGTTTTTCATTCCCTTCAGTCTACACACCAACTGGGATGGATTTCTGCTGGGCGCCATGGCAACCAGTGGGACTGTTCTCCATCACAGTGGCTGAGGGAGGAAAGAAAAAGGAGAGTTAATCAACAACACACATTTCCCACTAAGACACACATGCACACACATGCACAAAAAATCATTACATTCACCTAGCGTTTGCTGAGGCTTCCACGGATAATATGGAGGTATGGATAAATTCATGACCTCCCATACAAACAGACTCAAAGTTTTAGCAAAATATCCCACAGTCACAGGTGGGGTTTCCTGTGTTACACACAATTTTACTGACATTAAACTATTCCAAACCAAGTTGCAACTAGCAGCATTCCTACCTTTGCCAAGGAGTTTTTGTTATGTCTCGCTCTGTCTATTATCAGGATTACTCAGACTTATGTCTTTAACACTTAAAATGTTTAAGTTAATCTGGATCTGGATCCAGGAAACAGAATTTTTTGGAGGGATTCTTTTTTGCCATTATGAGACAGAGTCTTTTTCCCCTCATATCTTTACAAATGCATAAGAAAATGAAAAAAAAAATCAAATAAAATAAAGAAATTGAGAGAAATCATCTACAGTTTGAAAAATCCCAAACCGATCAACAGGGTTTGCATGTTCTACCTGTGTCTCTGTGGGTTTTATCTGGCATGGCAGCTTCATAAAACTAGACTGGAGGAACTTTCTTCCTT